>NC_068305.1:36436596-36651596 GCF_025860055.1 Xyrauchen texanus
GCAGTGGTGAGGCTTTCTGTGGAGTCATTAAAAAATTATGTGGTCCGCACGGTTCAGCACCCGTGTGCCGCTGTAGTCACGGGTCACACAGAGTGCATTGCACATGCACGTTACTGGACCAGTTTGCATGCCAGAGCACGTCACAACACACACATCACTTAACCTGCGCGAATCCCGCAGGACCACGGTCACGTAACGGTCATGAAACAGTCATTGAAGAAAGCCAAAGGCATGAGGCAACACGGGTTGTTTTCAACATAATGATGTGATCAATTATCAATACGCATTACTTCATGGCAATCTCAAGGATTTTACTAGATGACCATTAATTTTGGATGTCAAAATTCCACAAAACGTAAGCATTATATGTGTAAACATGATTTTAATTTAATAACATATCTTACTTAAATTTTGTAAAGTTATGTACAATATTATAACTTTTTTGTCATTACAATGAAACTATTCAATCCTGCAATTAGAACTTTACACAGTTAAGGTACAATTCTAATAAACTACAATTCAATTGCATGGAAAAATGTCCCCCCTTAAGGGCAGTGCTTTTATGAAAGCTTCTAAATGGACTCAACCACTTCTCGAATGTATAAATGCACTGATTTGTGCAATGCCAAACAAATATTTGAACTCTGACCTTTGGTTTATTCATCATTTTATGGGGTTTTTAATATGGTATGTGGTGAAACAGTAAATGCAAAACGTGTTCAGCCGAGTTGAATGCTGGAGACCCATTTGAACATCTTTCTATTTTAAGGGCACATGTAAATCATTTAATAAGTTGTGAAAGTAACACAGAGTGGATGAATGCTGTGCTGTTCTCTCTGAACTGTATTGTATTTGTTTTTAAGGACAGTAAGCTTAAATAAGAAACGTCCTAATAACCTTCTAAAGGTAATGTAGCTTTATGTGAATCTTGAGTGTAACTTCGATCTATTGTGATGGAGAGAATGATGTTTTCTGTACGATTCACATATAAACATGAATATCTTGACATTTACTTTAAATGTCACATGGCTGGTGTTGGTTCCATGATACTATACTGCTTCTGCCAAGTTACTTTGTATAGAATGCAAGAATGGATGGAAAAGTTATTTTATTATATATTTCTATTTCTATTTTATATTTTAATAATAATAATAATTAATCATTTTTAGCATTTCAGATTCTGAGATGATGAAAATTTTAGTCGTGCCTGCTTACTAAATTTATTCTAAAATCAATTGAAAATATAGCTCTCAGAAAACTTTTCCAGCCGTCCTTCCATCCATCCAATTCCAATCAATAAAATATTTAAGGAATGTTCTGGGTTCAATACAAGTTAAGCTCAGTCAACAGCATTTGTGTCATAATATTGATTGCCACAAAAATGTATTTTGACTCGTCCCTCCGTTTCTTAAAAAAAAGCAAAAAGCTGGCTTACAGTGAGGCACTTGCAATGGACAAATTGGCCAAAATGGCCAAAAAATGTTGTTGGGTAAAAATACTCAATGTTTCAATGGTATAGCCACAAGACATAAAGAATATGCATGTAAAAATATTTTTTATATTACAATCACTTCCTAACCTTTTCTGTATAAAGTTATAGCCAATTTCAAAATATTGTTGCCAAGACTTGTATTGAACCCGGAATATTCCTTGAATAATTTTGCATATTGTTAGGCCAATGCAGTTCATGGTAATATAAACAGATGTCAGCATTTGATTTTTAAAGGTGCACTCATTAATGTTTTTCCCAATTAAAAAGTTTTACTGTTCAAGAAATGAATTGTAATTTTGAAACGTATGTATAAAATCATGTCCGCTCACATGCGATTAAGACTTTAGGCATATCAGTTACCTTATTCTACAAGGGGGCTGCAATTTAGAATCACATGACCAGCTGAATACCACTCGCTGATCGTGAATAGTGAATTTCTACAATGGCATCTGAAACTGAAAACGATTGATTTTAAATGATGCTGCATCCACACCACTAGGTGTCACTGTAAATCCAAGATGACACAAACAAAAAGTTACCGAGTGCACCTTTAAGGACATATTTATTTACTTTTAAAAGATAATTCCTGTTTCGGTGTCGGCTATGTAAAAATATGGAAAATCCATTGATTATCCAACAAAACATTGCAATTAGAGTGTTTTATTCACTGTACATTTTTTGAAAGACTCCACTAGAATTCAACTGTGAAACATTTTTCTAATGTCTTCCATAATGTTCTCCCCTCAGCATCAAATGCTGATTCTAAAGAGGCTTAGGGGAAAATCACTCTAGTTTGCTTTACAGGAAAATGCCTTTCTCCCTTAAACTGCTTTCAGTATTTTTATTTTTTTTACTTTGACTTGCTGTAACATGAGCGGAATAATGACTATGACTATGAGTAGTATGAGAGCAGGATTTTTAGAATTGAGCTTCATAGTAGAGATCACAGAGTGATAAAAGAAGTAGGTTAGATGATTCATGAGACCTGTATATACCGGTATAGTATAGAGGGCCATGTAATAAATATTGGCCTATCAAAGTAAAGAGACAGTAAGAGATCTTCTCTATGCTAACATTTGGAATAAAATTAACGCATGAACCCGGGACTTGCAGAGGGCGTACGTGCATATATCAGCTGTGGTGATTAGCCATGAACTTGTTGTACATCTCAATCTGTCAGTGAGACTGACCTGGCACATTTTTGTGTGCTGGTTGCTTGGATATGGGGCCGGTGGGTTATGTTATTTTTCCTCCACTGCTTGATGTAGTACCAGGAGAATTAATTTGGTGAAAAATTCCATGTCTGGTAGCCGGTGTACAGTGGGGCTGCCAGGAGGCAGGGGATTGTGAGGTCACGGAGAGTTCAGGAGGGACACTTTGTCTTTTGGGATGCTGAGTGGCTTCTCCTTGTGTACCCAACATTCTTGCTGTAACAAACCAATTCTCCATGGGTCCCTCATGAGCCTGCAACTGTTGTGAAGGAAGACCCGGTGATGTCACGTTCTCGACTTGCCCTTGTGTTTTTGTGAGTGTACATAAAAAATACAGGTCTGTTGTTGAGTTGGGGAGGTGGAGATTTTAAGGGCTTTCTGGCAACATAATAACCTGAAAGTTCTTAGCGTTAGTGCTACATCTTGTTATAAAAATCCCAGTGCATTTCAGGCTGACTTCAGCTGAATTTTTTGAATGAAAGTTTTGGACCATATACCTGACAGTCAGCAAATATTATTACACAAGTCCCAATGAGGATAACATATACCTGAAACATGTTTTAAAGGGAGTTAAGAATTGATGTTTACTGTACATGTGTAAGCATCTGATATTTTATGAATATCGCATACTGTTGTATCTATAACAACTTGCAGTAGATTCAAGGTATTTATTTGATCAGTAGGTGTGTTCCCTGTGAATCACAATCATGACCTTTGTCTTATCAGTTACCAGCTATAGAAAGATATTTAGGCAGCGAGCGACTGTGATTAGGATTGATACTAATGTAAGGATGTGCACGAGTAATCTATTAATTAAGTACTCATTGACCTACTAGTAAAAACACTACTCGAATATTGAAATTAAATATCGTGGGCAACAATGAAACCGCTTCTCTCACCTAAATCTTGCCGTTACAACTCAATGCATGACGTTGCTAAATATATATTTTATCCAAAAATAAAATTGTAATTTGTTAAGTAATTTTATCAGTTGAGAAGGTTTGGAAAGTATGTGTCTATGTGAGTGCAAAGTTTTTTTTTTATTGTATTTTAGTTTTATTTTTGAATCTAGATGTTGTTTATACTGTACATAGTGCTCATTTTTTCATATGTGAAACAGGTGCAAAGGTTTAACTTAAATTGTAAATTCCAAGTAATTGATTATTTTTTTCATGGGTTAAAGTACTCAACTATATAAATATCTAATTGTCTGTATTTAAAATACATAAAATGCTAGCTATGAAATTAGCCTTAGCAAGACAAAGGAGTTGGCCATTTTATTAAAAAACAAAGAAATAAACAAACAAAAAATATTAATAATGTCATTTCGACCACAGAATTCTGTTAAACACGATGCATAATTTGAGATGTGCTGGAAACCTGGAGCCTGGTATCATTAAATTTACGTTACCATTGCAGCATTTTGTGCAAAACTGAAATTACGTGCTTCATTACACGTTTGTTTGCAGTTTTAAAGTGAAATATACAATGGGGTGCGCCAAAAACGATCGAAATGAGGTAGTAATCAGACAAGGTTTTTAAGGTGAATTTTATATGGAGGTTTTAATAAGTAAATGTACCTCCCTAACCTAGAAGTCTACCCTAAACTAGACTTGCCACGATATCATAATTTTCACACCGGTACTGTGTTTATGTTCAAACCGACTAACACTGGTATTACCACTGGTTGGAAGCTAATTGGAACTATGGGGTAATTTGTGTTAAGCAATATCCTACACAATAATGCAGGGCAGCTTCATTCAAACTTTGAACTTTGTTTTTGTTTATTTTTACCAAAAATTCAAATGAAACTGAAAAACATTAAGTGCTTTAGCAATGTGTTTTGTTCATCTTTTTGAAAGATGGCTTTTCAACATCTGTAAGGGGCAACGTCTCTTAAGCAACGAACCTACTTTATCCGTGCATTCTCTCCATTATGGGCTACCTGTCGGGTATTTCGTTGTCTGGGAAAATACATCACTTATTGTGTGTTGTTACTGGTTTAATGTTGGTGTTATATTACCTTTCATCCCAGGACTCAGTTTAGCTTCTTCGGAAGGGTAATGACTTTGAATGTGTGTGAATAAATCTGATTTGTTCCTTCCTAGGGCTGGGCAATATGTAAGAAATATGTTCATGATATTTTTAGTTTTTTTTTAAATCACAATATCCACTTACATCTTCAACCCTCTGGCTGAGGGATCTGTGAATATTGTTGCTTTAGTGATTTTGCATTGAAAATTTAATTCATTTACAGATGTTTACATACACTTAAGTTGAAATCATTTCCACTCCACAGATTTTATATTAGCAAACTGTAGTTTTGGCAAGTCATTTAGGACATCTACTTCATGCATGACATGATACATTTTGCCAACAATTGTTTACAGACAGATTGTTTTACTTTTATGACTATATCACTATTCCAGTGGGTCAGAAGTTTACATACACTAAGTTAACTCTAAGTAAACTTAGTGTATGTAAGTAAAACAGCTTGGAAAATAAAAGCCTTTAGACAATTAGCCAGTTAGCTTCTGATAGGAGGTGTACTGAATTAGAGGTGTGTCTGTGGATGTATTCTAAGGTCTACCTTGAAACTCAGTGCCTCTTTGCTTGACATCATGGGAAAATAAAATAAATCATCCAAATCATCTGACCTCCACAAGCCTGGTTCATCCTTTGGCACAATTTCCAAATGTTGAAGGTACCATGTTCATCTGTACAAACAACAGTATGCAAGTATAAACACCATTGGACCTCCAAAGTTGTGGCAAAATGGCTTAAGGACAACAATGTCAAGGTATTGGAGTGGCCATTACAAAGCCCTGACCTCAATTCAATTTGTTGGCAGATCTAAAAAAGCATGGATGAGCAATGTGGCCTACAAACCTGACTCAGTTACACCAGTTCTGTCTTGAGGAATGGGCCAAATTTCCAGCAACTTATTGTGAGAAACTTGTGGAAGGCTACCCAAAATGTTTGACCCAAGTTAAACAATTTAAAGGCAATGCTACCAAATACTAACAAAGTGTACGTAAACGTCTCCCCACTGGGAATGTGTCGAAAGAAATAAAAGCTGAAATACATAATTATTTCTACTATTATTATGTGGCTCAGTGGTTGAGGCTCAGGGTTACTGACCAGACGGTCGGGGGTTCAAGCCCCAGCACCACCAAGATGCCACTGTTGGGCCCTTGAGCAAGGCCCTTAACTCCAGGTTGTTCCGGGGGGATTGTCCTTGTAATAAGTGCACTGTAAGTCGCTTTGGATAAAAGCGTCTGCCAAATGCATAAATGTAACTGTAAATTATTATGACGTTTCACATTCTTAAAATAAAGTAGTGATCCTAACTGACCCAAGACAGGGATGTTTTCTATGTTTAAATGTCAGGAATTGTGAAAAACTGTTTAAATGAATTTGGCTAAGGTGTATGTAAACATCTGACTTCAACTATATTTAAAAAAAGAAACATTTTAACCAAAGACAATTCTAAATTCAAATTGCACTTCAAACGAAATGAAAAAGCAATTAAAATAATGAAGTGGTCAAAAAAACAAAACAAAAAAACATCAACATATATAACCACCTTTCCATTTACCGTCACGCAAGTATGCATCTAGAACAAGGGTTGGGAACCTATGGCTTGTGAGCTACAAGTAGCTCTTTGTTAAAAAATCAAATGGCTCGCCGGGTGTCTCACCATTCATCATCAACACGTGAAACTTTCAAGAGATAATTTTCCTTCAGAAAGTGTGGGTTCGATTGCAAAGATTGAAGTCAATGACACTGTTTTGATTTCCTTTCTCCCGAACTTGTTGTACAGCCTACTCCTGGTGAACAAGGTTTAAAATGAACACCCCGCCAAATGAGGATTTTTCATGCAAAGTATTTTGCTGATGTACCAGCCACTGTGGAAGGTGACCTGTAAGACTTCATGGAGTGATATATTACAAGAAATTGGACACAAAGATGCATGTTTGATTATTGTTTAAAATGTATTATTATTATGTTTGACAAAACGTGATTATATTTTGAAGAACAGACAAAAAAATATGTGTGTGCAGTGAGCTTTGTTGTTCATGAATGCAATGAAAGTGCTTCTCTAAAACACGTACATTCATTGAGTTCTGGGCCTTGTTCACCAATAACTATTGATCTTGTTAAGAGCATTTTCTACGAGTTATTTTATGAACGTTTGTTTTTTTTATGTGCACCCAGGGTGTGAAATAGCACCCACCGTACTCCAAATACAACAAGGCTCAATCCAGTTTGCGAGCTCCTTGTCCAAATGCAGGTATTTCATGTGCGAGTAATTTTGCTCATCTAGCCACAACAGGTGGGTGACCTGTAACATCTCGGAGTGACACATGACAAGAAATGCTGTTAGTAAAATAGACACATATTTGAAGAAACCCACTTTATTATATTTATAAGGGCAGACAAAAGAAAAGCGTTATCACTCCTTTTTCTCTCTTTCATTCCTCTGAAAACTGTTTGCAATAATAATGTAGTCTATGAGAATGCTGCACATGATCTCCGATCATCTCGTGAGGTGCTGTGAGTTTCGCTTTATTTCCACAGAGCAGTTCACTCATACACATTGTGAACGCAACTCTGCAGGTTCAAGACACAAGATACGTTCAATACAAGACACGTTCACCTTGAACCTAAAATTGAGTTCTATTTTCTTTTCTTTAGGCAGCATTAACTGTATTACCAAAATGCAAAACAAACACATTCGATGAGAACACACATTTGGCAGCATTTCTTACAAGGGAATTTATTAGGCTTATTTATTAGGCTTATGATTATTATAATTCATCTTTACATTTATAATTGTTTTAATAGTTCTTAATTTGTAGGTTATTAGTCATTTTTGCATATTTGTTTGTTTTTGTGTTTTTGAGTATTCTATGGACAATATAATCATTTTATTTGATTGAAAAACTTGTTTTTGAAATTAGTAAATTATTAGTTTGTGCGTTTGTGGCCAGACTGGTTTGAACTGACAAAGTCACCGGTAATCAGATAACGCTCTGTACAATTTTAGTGAGAATAATAGCATCTCAGAATGCTATTCTGATATGCGGGTAGGTTACTGTTTTGGTGGCACGAGGGGGACCTTATTAGGCAGGTGGCTTTAATGTTGTGGCTTATTGGTGTACATACACTGTTGGACATTGTTAGTTAGGGAGACTTTACTTTTTAGAAGTCCATAGTGCTAAAAGTGCCCGAAGTTGAAGAAACACCTATTTACATAATACTCTCTCTATATATTATTCACTATATATATTGCATATTATAGAATTACTGAAAAAATAAGAGTGAATTTAACTCTTTATTGCCCAGGTTTACCCAGGAAGCTGAGAGTGAGATTATATGGGAGTGGGTGTGGCTTTGCAGAAGGGAAGCTGAGAGTGACAGGCAGAGAGAGAGAGAGAGAGAGAGAGAGAGAGAGAGAGAGAGAGAGAGAGAGAGAGAGAATCAAAAGTGAGACTGAATGTCTGCCACAAGTTCTTTCAGCATACTTCTCGGCGCCTCGTAAAATAAAATGAATTGATTTGATGGTTTTAGTCTCTCGGATGCATCACGTCGAACAAATGGCTTCTGTTGCATTTGTTTATCCTTTGTCCAGAATGTCTGTTTGTATGTGGCCATTTCAATGTGGTATGTGGGTTTATTCATAATTGATGTGTGTTATATGGCTTTTGTGAATAATCTTTGGTGTAGAATGACTGAATGACATTTATAGTTACCCCATTGTCAGAGTGTGTGTGTCTGTGTGTGTATTTGTGTAACTTTGGAAGCACATTTAGATATAGTGGGGCTTAGAAATCTGAGTCCACATTAAAAATCTATTTATCAAAATCATATTTATACCTAGAAAGGGTATTAGGATTTTGGAAAATATATAAAAAAGAAACTTTATGGTGTAAAATGAACCGGAACTATTTAAGATTCTGCACTTTTTCTAGGTTCTGTAACTAAAGAAATAAGGAGATTTGTGACATTGATCATACTAACTCTTTTTTACAATAGGTCAGATTATTTTCCTTGCTGCCATTCAAGATTTTTAGAACATTCTCAAATCATGCTGGGATAACATGGATCATCAGGTTTTGCTTAAACTTGTGCAGCCCATGCCAGCATGAATACTAAACTATGATGTGAAATTCATGTGAGTTCAGTTGAATGTCACTCAAATTATTATGCTTCTAATATAATTTATAATAATAATAAAAAAACTGTATTACATGAGAAAGCTAATACAAGGCTACTCGTGTTTGTGATCTCTAAACTGTCCATGCTTGGAGTGTACACAGTATACAATAATAATCTGGTAGATGCAAGAAAGCATATCTGTGTATATGAGACAAAATAATGTGAACTAAAAACTAATGAAGAATAATAAATTCCAAACACCGTTTGAGTCATTTTGAAAGCCCTGGCCTTTCCCGAAGCCTTGACTAATGACCTCGATTTCTGGTTCGGCGGCACACTTCATGCCTTATCAATTATGAAAATGTGCTTGAAACACTGCCGCCCATACCGCACATCCTCATGCTTCCATTTTCATTCAGTCTTTCCATTGTTCCTGTTACTTCTAGAGTTTGTGCTCTTTATCTTGTATTCCTAGCTTTCCTTAATTTGATATTTTGTGTTGATAAAGAAGTGCCAACGGCTCATTTACTCGCATAGTTTCACCTCATCTTCAGGAGACAATCGTGGCACTCAGACTTCAGATTTCATTTGTATTTGCCAAAGTGTAGATGACAACCACACAAATGACTATTTCCTTTACTGTGCCTTTCTTTTATTTTGTAGTCGAATGGGAATTAATCAATCATTTTTGATCAATATTCTCCTTGACCTTCAAGTTCTGCGATTTTGTGGATTTATTTAGCTCTGTGAAATATAATTTCCAAATTAACGAGAGAGAGATAGAGAGAGAGAGAGAGAGAGAGAGAGAGAGAGAGAGTTTACAAGCTCAGCACAAAGTAAATAGATTTCTTTCCTTTTTTAATCTTAATGAAATCTACAGGATATATTTATCAGTAGTTTTTTTCCTGTACCATTATATTATAATATATTATATTATATTATGGATTCAGCATTATGCATTACTCACAAGCTGCTTTCTAGAATGTCCTTTGTGTTCATCTGTATAATCCACAATTCAATTTGTCTCTCTCTGATTTTTCTCAATATCTTCGGCCCCTTGCATGCTAACTTTTAAATTCACATCCTGCGTCTATAGAGTTGGACGCTGGCTCTGGTCAGAACTGTGAAGCACGGTGATGACCACTCTGTACATTTGAACTGTTTGGCTGATTTTAAAAGTTGGTTGGTGAATAAGAAAGTGAAAACACTTTGACCTTAAATTTGATCGGCAGATAAATGCGGTTGGGAAAAACAGTTTCTTTCAGTTAATATCTATTTCAAAGCTAAAATCTATCCTTTCTTTTAAAGATTTGGAAAAAGTTATGCACGCTTTTATTTCCACCCTGTTTGGATTACTGTCATGTCCTATATTTAGGTATTAGTCAGGCCTCTGTTTCTCACTTACAGCTTGTGCAAAATACAGCAGAAAGGCTTTGAACAAATACCAAAAAAGGGATCATATTACACCTGTTTGGCATCAATACATAAGGAAGTGGTGGTGGCGTAGTGGTCTACAGCTCATAACTGTTAATCAGAAGGTCGCCGGTTCGATCCCCACGGCCACCACCATTGTGTCATTGAGCAAGGCACTTAACTCCAGGTTGCTCCGGGGGGATTGTCCCTGTAATAAATGCACTGTAAGTCACTTTGGATAAAAGCGTCTGCCAAATGCATAAATGTAAATGTAAATACATTGGCTACTGATAAAATATAAGGTGCTACTATTTGTTTTTAAAGCCTTACATGGATCGGTGCCAGTGTTCATTAAAGATCAACCTTCACCAATCCCAAAGATCTTTGCGTTCTACTGACCAGCTGTGCCTCTGTTCCTCAGTCTCGCCTGAAGTGCAAGGATGACCGTGCTTTTTCCGTTGCAGCCCCTAGATTGTGGAATGATTGCCTCTGTCTATTAAATCCACTACTTGCATTGACGCTTTTAAGAGTGGCCTAAAGACTTATTTATTCACATTGGCATTAGAATAATATTTTAATATTTTTAATGGTAATTATTGTGGTAATTGTTTTAATCTATGTCTTTTTTCCTTGTAATGTTGTAAATGAACATCTCTGTACAGCACTTTGGTTTACTCTTGTGGTTTTGAAAGTGCTTTATAAATAAAGTAGAATTGAGTTGAGAACTTGTCATTCTCAGATGGTTGTAATTGTAATTGTAACAGCAACCGAAGCTCCATTGTTGAAGGGCAGCGAGAATTCGGTCACGCTTTTCACAGTCAATAAGTGAATGCCCAGAGGAATGGAGTGTGAATGAGTAACACGTTTGTCCCCAGTATCAGTCTAATAAAGAGGCTTTCTACAGGTGTCAGGATGTGAGGGGCGGGAAATGAGATTGCGCAGCGGCCGGTTTACCGAACGCCCTGCCGTCTCTGCGGGATTATTCGTCTGACGTGCAGCGTCATGCTCCAGGAGTCTGAGAGCCGGACTGTGGCGAGAGAGCGAGTGAGCCAAGAAACCGTTTTGGCAGATTGTTGGCAAATAGCCCAATGGAGATGCTAGAGCAAACACCCTTCAAAAACACAGTAACCTTGTTTGAGGTAGGGACTCAAAGTGTGAAATTTTTATCAGAGTTACAGAGCAAGGAACCAAACAAAAGGAGCTCAAACAATAACACCAAGATTTTGGAGGGAAAAATTCCTAAACTTCCAACAAACGCCCAATTGGATAGTGAGGTTGAGTAGTGAGTTTATTTAAATTGTTTGAGATTTATTCTTCTGTAATACTTAAATATTTTATTTATTTTAAATGCTACCCAAAAAAGACTCCAAAATGAATTTACTAATCCTCATGTTGTTCCAAAATTAAAGAATTTATTTTCACCTATGGAACCCAAAAAGGAAGAAGAATGTTAACCTTAGTCACCATTCACTGCCATTTGAATTTGTTTTCCACACAATGGAAGTGAATGGTTACTGATGTTAATTTCTTTTTCTGTTCCACATAGAAAAAAATAAGTCATACGAGTGTGTAAAAAGATATTGATTAATCAAAAATATGACAGAATTTAAATTTTTGGGTAAACAGCCCCTTTATGATTGACTATTCATTAGTCATTAAGACAGACTATTGACTTGCCATTTTGAACACATTTAGTTGTGTATATCCCCATATAACATATTTACAAACTAAACAAATTGTGAAAATTTTTGATGTGCAAAATTGACTAAATCATTCATTTATTTATTTATATATTTTTATTTACTTTTGTTTTATTTTTGAAGAATTATTATTATTTTTATTTTATTTTTTGTATTTTTTCTATTTTCTGTAAAGCTGCATTGGTACTACAGTATATGTGTTGTACAAAGCACTGAAGTAATTGAGTTGAATCATTTTAAGTTAGACCATTTTATTTTGAGTCCCTATTGGCGAATGGAACAATTGCGAAACAGGTCACGTTGGAAAAAGTGTTAGCGTGTTTTCTTCATATCACACCATCTTGAATGTGTTCCCACTGAATATCCATTAGATCTCATAAATATAGCTCCCTCTTTGACAAATTTTCCACTGGACTGAATATAACCTCAAGAGGCTTGAGACAGAGAGATAGATAGAGAGTGCTTTCGCGTCTGCATTTTATACCCGGCTCCTGCGACTTGAGCTTTAGAGGTGGGTAATTTATAGTTTGCTATCAAATGTGGCCCGCTTGAGGCAGCAGGTAAAAAGATCTCTATAACACGTAAAAAATGCAAAGACCGCCAGCATTCTGGGTCAAGGGACTACTGTCAAAACGGAGAGTGCCCCACCACTGAATGCGATAAATCAGTTCCCCATAAAAGGTGTATTTCCACACTTTAACCACTTTTTTATTTTTTTTAGTTTTTATATATATATAAATGTTGCTGCGTATGATGAATTTGATTCTCATCTCGATTTGCATGCTGGGATGTTTTTGTGGAGAAAGAGGGGGTTAAAAGGCCATTATATAGTCCAGAGTTTGTTGCCTCTATTAGCATTGATTTCATAATCTCAGCGAGCCACATTTAATACTGTTTCAGCCTTTGACTGTTTTTCTTTATGACCGTACAGTACCATCAGGACATCAGTAATCCTTTCGACCTCAAAATTTCAGTTGCATTTGTTCTATCCACCTTTTTCCTGAACGCAGAATTGTTCCATGATTCGCAACTGAAGCCTGTTTTCATTTTCCGCTCTTCAGTGTTTTAACTCGCATCGACATATGTTTTAACAAATAGTGCAAATAATATAACAGGGAAATCAGAAACAGTAAGTAGACTTTTCTTGAACTGAAATTGGTCTGTGCTTTTCAAAATGCAAAGCACTGACCCAGTGGCCAAAGCAGTGTGTTGTTTGGTGTTAATGGGCATGTAATACAGCCTGAGGAATGCATATTTTAAAAACTGTGCTTCTCAACCTAACCTACAGTGGAGTAATAATTTAATTTTAGACTTTTAAATCAAATCTTCCTGATTTCAACACAGGATCCAAACCTGCTGCTGATGCAACTCACTTTTGGTTGCATCATAGGGGAAGGTAAACACACTGGAGCTGATGCAATAGATATTGTAGAAAGTACATTCCAATTCACATTATTGTGTGAATATTAAATGGGCCAAACATTATATGATTCATGATACAAAGCAACTTATTTTAATTTCTCAAAAGAACCATTTGGCCTATAAATGGACTGACGCCAAGCAAGAGTGAGGCTTCAAACCTCTGTATTGAGATTTTTTGCCCTCTTACATGATATGGCTGATCTCGTATTTTTCTAAAGAGGTGACACAGGTTTGATACATTGCAAGCCCATGAGATTTGACATCAGATTGGGCAGACTGTTTGCATGGATGTGGCTACACCCAATTTGTATGAGGATGTGCTCTTCTCGGCATCATGACTCAAACTGCTATTTGACGAAAATACCATTCTGCAGCAGCATCTGTCTTTTTGGTTTATGCTGATGTATGGGTTGGTTTTTCTGGACATTCTTCTGGACATTTTCACCATTAAACTGCTATCTGCTGTAAGTGTGGCAAGTTTTGGACTAGTTAAATTCTGATAGGCCATTGGGGAGAAGATGCAGAGTTCTTTACATGAGTTGATTGTCCTCTTTTGCCTGCAGCTTTTTTTGCACATTGTAGTATTTGGGTTCGAACCTTGCTGCATTTTGCATCATTAACATAAGTACCACATATTTAGGCAACAACAGTGAAAAGCACTGTTCGTTTCACTATAGGGCTATGGCTAACGATTATTTTTGTTTATTTTGATTATTTTGATCTGTCTGTTGGTCTGTCTGTCTGTTGCTCTTGTAACAGTAGCCAGCTGGTACATGATAGATGTGCAGTGTGTGTAAACCTCACTCCCCTGGTCTCAAGAGGCACACGGCTGTGCGGCTTGGGACTGTAGCCTTTAGCCTCCTCGTTAGCGCACCTGCCTCCGGTTTGAATCCCGCTCAGAGTGGGTCAAGCAGGACAGGTTACACTCTATCATTCTGTCTGTATGTATTGCTCCATCTATTGTTCTGTCAGTCAGTCGTTCGATTGATTGCTCTGTCACTCTGTTGCACTATCGCTCTGTCTGTCTTGCTCGCTCTGTCACTGTATCTGTCATTCTATCATGCTTTCTGTCTGTCAGTTGCTCACTTTATCTATCAATCTTTTGCTCTATCAATCTGTCTGTCTGTCTCTTTACCTCTCTATCTCGTGCTCTATCTATTGTTCTGTTTATCTGTCTGTCTATCGTTTGCTCTATGGCTCTTTAACTCTGTTTGTCTGTCGCTTTATTGCTCTATCTGTCATTCGATCTATCTCTGTCTGTCTGTCTGTCATTTGCTCTATCGTTCTACAATTCTATCACTTTAACTGTCTATTTTTTCACTCTAGTGCTCTATCATTCTATCACTCTGTCTGTCTGTTGTTTACTTTATTGCATGCTCTATCTATTGCTCTTTTGTTGTGTTTGTCTGTGTCTATCACTTGTCTATGGCCTCTGTCTGTCTGACTGTCTGTTGCTCTAACTATCTATCTGTCGCTCGCTCTATCACTCTTCTGTCTCTGCTCTGTCAGCTCAGTCTGTCGCTCTATCACTGTCTGCCTTTCTGTCTCTGTCCGTCACTCTATTGCTCTGTTTGTCTGTCTAATGTGTCTATCTATCGCTATTTTTTCTGGTCGTCTACCTCTTTCTTATCTGTATATTTCTATCTGTGTTCCTCTCTCTGTTTGTCTCTCTCCACCTCATTTGAGCCAGGAGGGCACATGTGGTCCGTGGCATAGGTGCCCAGCTGCAGACTGTTAGCAGAGCCTGTGGGATAACATTCGCACTCCTAAAATAAAGCTTCTGCTCGATCTTTCTCCCTTCCTCCACCACATAGAGCTACGGTTCACTTCATAATGTCCCATCATCTATTGTTCATGTGTTCATTTAATTATACAACCTTCAAAGTCTACCACATATTATATCCCAGGATGCATTAGGAGTGCAGCTATAGTGGGGCTAAATAGCATACATGCATTAATTCAAACACACACACACACACACTATCTCTCTCACTCACTCTGTCAACTCTCCTCTGCTCATATGTCAGCAAATATCCTACCAGCTGCGCCTTTTCTTATATTGAAGAGTACTTTTTTTTTGTTAAGTCTCTTCACTGTTTTACATTACAATGGGTGCTATTCTTTGGTACAGTGGCCTAGCTGGAGAGATCTCCCAGGGAATTAATCTGCGCTTTCTCCTCCCAGCCTATACAGCACTCAAAAGCTTGTGCCCTCATAAAGAAATTTAACTGAATGAAAGTGTCGCTTTTGCTGTCTCTGTGGGTTTTTTGTGCGTGTTTTAGAGGCAATGTTGGGGAAGCTACTTTGAACTGTTGCTTGCCAATTTACATGCATAACAAGGATGGGTGATACAACTTATTTTCTTTTCGATCCAATACCAAGCACTTTCAAGGCCAATATTGCTGATACTAATACAATACCTCTATTAAATGGATGTTTTTTTGATGATTTCTGTGGATAAAATGGGTAAATATAGTCATTTAAAACTATAAACAAAAGCCATTATTATTAACTTAAAAAACTGTGACACTGAGTTATGTTTTGTTTATCATTTGTTTAGCAACAGTTATACAATATATAACTATATTATATACTATAATTACAGATATATAACATTTAGTTCCAGTCCTGGAAGGCAGGTTTGAAACCATTTTAAGTAGCGGAGAAAAAGCTAGACAAAATATCAGGCCATTTTGTGCCTAAATAAGTTGCATTTAATAGCATCTTTCTTTCTTATTCTTTTTATACCTTCTTGTTAATATAACGGTTCTATAAAAGCAATATCACACTCGCAGTTTAGCTGTTGTACTGGATATCAATAAAAGCTGTTGTTAATACCAGCCCATAGCTGTCCACTCATTTTAAGGTGAAGTGTATTATTTCAAAATCAACCTTTGAATGTTTTACATATAGCTGTCTCGGCATACTGTATTATAATATGAAGTATTTTAGTATCACAAAACACTGTCCCCTTTAAGAAGACTGGCATGACCAGTGAAATTGGACTGAATGCTCAATCAGTGGACTCTCTATTGTGTCTGTAACAAGAGGGGGGTGGCACAAAGACATTTAAGAAAACATAGTTACACATTTTAGAGATTTGAAGTGTCATTGAACTCTCATTTTCAAGATGTGTTGCTGCAATCATTACCTCTGTGAGAGTGTACGTAATTTGGGATCTGGATCTGCCGGTTGGATGACTCGAGTGGCTGGTGACTCTTTTTCTCTTGTTCATGAAAGGTTTGTCTCATTGCAGAACAAATGTTTGGTTTGTTTGAAGTGACTGTTAAGCTATTAAGAACAAAGAACTATCGCTCATTTTCATCTCTCTTTGCCGTTCTCTCTGTCTGTATTTCTCTCAATATTCAAGAAGCGTTGATGGAATGGTAAAATCTTTACATTTCCAACACAGTCACAGTAGTATAAAAGTGGATATCAAAAACAGATACCAATTCATGATGCAAATATTTGTGACGGCATCGCATTTGACAACATTCTATTAATAAAATGTAAAATCTTAAATATCCTAAAAAGCATAACACATACAATAATTAAAAAAAAAAATATATATACAAAACAAAGTTTCAGTAGAGTTTGTATGTTAGTGGTTTGTGCTGTATTAATAGTAGAAGTGATGAGAAGGGATGCATCTCGTTTGATGCATCACATTTATTTATTTATTTTTTTTGCATTTGTGCACTTATAAATTCTATTTAACCATCTAAGAGTCTAAATATGTGTTTGTTTTCTGTGCATTGTCTCTGACTGTGTTCTGAAGTGAGTGGGAGGTGATGACAGACACTTACATTAGGAAGACAGCTTTATCATTTTTATTGCTGTTTGGAGATTGTATCCTTTATGGAGAATAAGTTTGCATTCAACAATCAGAACATGTCTTAAGAAGCCTTGAATGTTTGGATTACATTGCAGGTTTCTGTTTTAGTAAGTAAAAATAGCTAAACTATCGCTCATAGTTATATTGTGTGTGTGTGTGTGTGTGGTGTGTGAGTTTTAGTTGTAGAGGTACAACTTTTGTCAACCTTCCATTTGGCTGATTTATTTATTTCTTTATTCTTGCATCTAAAATGGGATTTTTAGCACTGTGGTGTGATTTCAATGGGATTTATAAATATTAATAAGAATGCCATTTGCAGATGCTGAGATTGGAGGACAGAGATTTCAAAATGCACAACTCATTCTGCCTTCATATGTTCCAATAACTGATACTCGTGCTTCTGCATGAGTCCTTTGAATACGTACACTATACTGCTTCACTAAAATACAAACCATTAATACTAAAAAGTAACCTTCTACTGACTTATAAAATTTTTTGCTCAGATTTGAAACTTAACAGCAGATTATGCAAACAGAATATTTCGCTTACATAAACTCATTTTCATCATTTATTCACCCTGATATCATTCCAAACCTGTCATTTTGTTACCTTTTTTTGTGAAACACATATGGTGATATTTTAAAGAATGTGTCAGCTGCACTTTTCCAGACAGCAAAAGTGGATGGTGATCTATTGGAATGTCATAAAATTCTGTATCTATACATCGATTACTGATCAGCACGTTATTTTGTCGATACGATTTTAAGGTATCAAAATATTAACATTAGCAGACATTTAAATTAGAAGACAAATTTGTTTGCTTTCCAGTTCACTGTCAGTTGTCCTTCCATTTAATGTAATAACTGAATTCACAAATAACTGTATAGGCTATATGAAAGCTTCATGTACACATGTAGTGATGGCTTGAGGGAATAATCTATGTCTTTTGATTATGATTAGGAACGCATTGAGTTCAAAAATGTATATAATATATATTTATAAATGTATCAAATATATTTGCACTCACAGGTGCAATACAATCACTTTAAAGGTGCACTCAGTAATTTATTCCTCATTTAAAAAGTTTAGCGCCTACGTGGCACATGGGGGATGCCACGTTAGAATCTCCTGACCAGCTGAATACTGCTCGCTTAATCTCAGTAACCGTCCTGTTATTTGACCCCTTTACTCATTAATTAAAGTAGTCATGGCTGACTGTGAATGCTAAATTTCTACGACGGCATCTGAAACTGAAAACGATTTATTTTAAACAATGGTGCATCCAAGCTGTTAGGTGTTTGTGTAAGTGCAAGATGACACAAAGACAACGGTTACTGAGTGCACCTATTTTTTTTCTTTTTCGTTTTGAGTGAACAATTTCTCAAACAACGTCATGCATCCACAATGCCAACGAATGCATTGAGTTATAACAGCAAGATTTTGGTGAGAGAAGCTGTTTCACGTCAGGCAAAGGCACTAAGGAAAATCAAATTGCAATATTCAATTCTATTCTATTTAATATGATTTTACTAGTCGAATATTTAAAGCCAAATGAGTTCTTGATTAATCGATTACTTGTGCACATCCCTGATATAAAAGCTATTATTGTATCAACCTGGTACCTTGTATACACAATAAACTGATGCACTGCTACAAATATCTCAAAGTGCTTGTCAAGATTATGTTAAAAAAAGCATATTTCAAGTCAAGAATAGAACCTAGAACAACATTGATATTATAAATTATGCTAATTTAGCTTAAATCTCGCATGTTTTTAGTTTTTGGTCTGACTAATGTGGATATGTGTTCTCTAATACACAAACAGGTGATGCTTTTATCAAAACTGTGATTTGCTCTTGCAATCACTTGCAATGCTCCAATCAAAAAAGGTGATTATCTCCTTTTCAATTTGGTGTAGTGAAAATAACTTTGGCGACATTTTTGCAAAATGAAATTTCGTGGTTCATTACACGTATCATGCAATGGCGATTTCACAGGCTTCTCTGCTGGCGTAACAAGCCTAATAAATATTTTTTCATCCTTTCATTCGCATTGACCTTTATGTATTTTCAATCGCTTTCCACTCTTAATTCATCTACAAAAGGAAAAAACAAAATGTTTATCCAATCAGAAGTAACATTAATTTATTCCTCAATGCTTTCGAGATTTTTGTACCGACAGATTATTTAAAATTCAGACACAGTGCCTCTCTGTTGTCCTAGTGTAGCTGGCAGAAGTGTGTGTGTGTGTGTGTGTGTGTGTGTGTGTGTGTGTGTGTGTGTGTGTGTGTGTGTGTGTGTGTGTGTGTGTGTGTGTGAGAATCTCGAAATCTCATTGGCAGAGTTTTTTTTTTTTTTTTTAATGTGTACATATTGTTTGAATTTTTGCTTTCAGGAAACTGAATGCTCAGGACTCATCAAGCTCTGCCATGTTTCCAGTAGTGTGAATCTCTATAAGAACATCATCTGCTTGTATCATGTCAAGATATTGTTCTTTCAAGGAAATGGTCTCAAGGTATTCCCTTCCTAAAAGCTCCAGTTCTGTATGCTTTCTCTTTTAAAATCCCCTTGCATCTGAAAGAGAGAGAGAATAAAAGAGACAGATGACAGAAGGAGCACATTCATTGCTGAGTGTCAAGTGTTCCAGTTCAGTCTGTCTGCCTGCCTGTCTCACTCTCTTACTGTCAGTCTTTCAGCATGTCTCATTCTCCTGATAACTAAGCTGGTGGAAAAGGCTCATTCCAATTTATCAGATAACATATATTTAAAAAAATCTTTCCTCACTGTGAAGGGTACAGACATATGTATATATTATGTTCAGTTTATTGTGCAACCAAAAATAACCAGAAAAAAAGTTTTGGTGCATAACGTGGTGTTTTTTTTTATCTGTGACCAGGCCCGAAATACAACAGGGACTCTTATTTTGAAGTGTCTGTGCTCCCGGCTCACACAAACACTTGGGTGTTTATAATGACAGTTTTAGACATATAAGTCATTTTAGGCTTATGGTTAAAATTACTTGTTTTAAAACATCAATTATTCAAATTCATGCATCAGACGTTAATTTTGAAGCTACTGTGTTTTTAAAAAGGCATGTTGCTATCACAATGCTAAAAAAGGACTACAACTAACATCAGTATATGGACTACGTTCCTTTATATAATGGATGAATGTTGTAGTCCTTGTTTAGCGACGGGTTAGCAACATGCATTTTTGAAAGATACAATGGCTTCAAAATCCTCAATTAAGGTATGGCTGTGTGTACTTTATGTTCTAGAACGAAACGTGAATGTATCATGTTATTTTCACCATAGATCTTGGGCAAGGGAAATTCCTGAGGGACCTGATGGTGAACTTGCCTTCCGGGTTTGCCTACAAATTTATATTATGGTTTAAAAGCTACTTTACAATGCAAACACTTAAGTAAACAATGTCATATGACGAATATGAGCAGTAATTCATCAACAGTGGAGTGATCACTTGTCAGTCCGGTATTATGGTAATCTGGTATTACACAAAATCCCTTTTCTCTAGGGACACCGTAAGTCAGAACCAGCTTGAGCATTAACATGAAATGATGATAAAATTATATCTGCTTAATAACAAAACCTCTACAGAGAGCTAATTTTTATAACCTTACTGCTCTTTATTTATTTTCAATTTAGACTTTCAGTACTACACTGTTGCTGCGCGTCGGCTCTAATCATGAAGCTGTCCTGTCAGTAACCTGCATTCACCTCTGTCTGAAAAAACAACAAACAAAAGAAAAACACTCAGCTGTCATGTTCTCCCTCCGTCAGCCCTATTAAAAGGATCACACTATCACAATTAAAATGACCCTCACACACACATAAGCAGACACAAGCACGCACACACACACACACTCTAATTCTCTCATTTTCTGTTAATGGAAACAGTGTGTGATTGTAGAATCCACTTATTTACTGGATTTACTTTGCCTTGATGAGCGTGTGTTTGCGAAACTCCTGCGTAGAATTAAAACTGAAAGCTAATAGGAGTTTTTCTGTTCAATGCATTGCGTGCCGGGAATTTGCCCTGGCAATGCACAGATAAGAAGATCATGTGGCTTGTGTGAATGTTTAGCATAGCGGTGTGCATATAATTGTTCTGATCTGATAAATGACATGAATAATTAATGTGGTGCTGTTAATGTGCGATACAATTATTTCAGTGGTGTCATTAGGGGATATTGTTTGTGTGTGTGTGTGTGTGTGTGTGATTACTGATGTGTAAGTACATGGGATGGATTCAGGTTCTCATTTACTGTTGAAATACAGTCATCGTTTGCAGATTGTGGTCTGCTCACTAGATGAGTATGTTTTATCCGATCCTAATGCTTTGTCTGAAGTACTGCGTTGTGGCTTTCATCTGTGGAATGATGGGGAACTGGCAGCCACCAGCTAACATGAGGAGTATAGAGTGGTGTAGTCATCAATTAGTTTAGATTAGATAATAAGTCTCAAATGTATAGTGTATTTAATATATAGTGAACAAATACAGTGGGGATGGGCTATGATGTGACACTCTTTTTGTTTTGTCCAGATCAATAGAAATGTTCAAAAACACATTAAACGTGCTATTCACACAATTCAATTACTTGAATATACCTCTTCTATGAGGAACAGTTTTAGAGTTCAAAATCAATTTGATATTTTTTCTGATGCTTAAATAAAAACAAAATGTTGTGTGGTGTAAACATTTGGAATATTAATGAATAAATTGATAAAGAAATAAATAAAAAAACATAAATCTTATTAAAAGCTGAAATTCGTAAAAAAAAAAACAAAAAAAACAAGTGTAGAGTGGTGCATTATAATCTTTTGTTTTATTATCATTTATTAAAAAATAATATTATTTTACAATATTGGCATAAATGCCATAAATAAATAAATGATTAAAACAAAACAGAGAGGAGAAGCTCTTTAGACCTTCAAGACTGTGCTTGAAATAGTAATTTTGATATTTTTATGAAAATACTCATTTTGTTCAGGTCATATGGAGTAACTCTGAGAAGACTTCTTGAAAGCCTTGACTTAAAAACGTATTTTAAATTAATGAATCATTTCTGTACATTCATGTATCCAAGGTGCAAGGAAAGTATTTTAATACGTCCTAATTGATGGTAACACCACATTACATTTTGAAATCACTTAATTTGCAAAACCATCCTGTATAACACGGAATCATCCTGTATTTAAGAAAACAAACTAGCTTTGTTTGAATTCTATATGGGGTGTGATTGTCCGTATTTTAGCGTCTCACTCAAATTGCAGAGAATGCTTAAACCGAGAGAAATGGACCTGAAACACACACCTTTTTGTGTAAGCCAAGGGCGAGTCTAGCCCCTTTTTAGGGGTGCTTCAGCACACTTAAGAAGGAGCTCAGCACCCCTAAAACTTGGAGTAAGAAATTTTGTTATTCTAAAATTTTTGTTCGTCTTTGACAAGGTTAAATAATGTCTAAAACATACTCCGTAGTTTGTGGTTTAAAATGTATGTGTTAAGGATGAAAATGAAAACACCCCCGCTTAGCAAATGGTATCATCCTCTTCTCTTCTTCTACTTCTCCTCTGTACCTGCACCGCTCAGCACGACCGTCATCCAACGCGAAACACACGCAGAGGGAGAACCCGTTATGTAGTGTTGTGAATCAAGTTGCTCCAAAGCTGTCTCACACTTCTTTCCTTTGACCTAGAGTTGTTCCGATTCCGAAACCATATCGGTGAGTACTGGAGTCAGTATCCTGAATCACCATGGTACACCTATAATAAGTGTTTATTTTCGGACTATTTTAGTCCAGCGGCTCGCCGCCGCTGTGGAGTAGCACAGCACCTGGGTGACTCGTCCATGGTCATAAATGGAGAGAAGTAGCGCCGGTTACAATGTTCTTCCACAAGACGCATGCAGTTCTGTTTATTAACTGCTAGAGCGTGAAACAAAAACAGCAGCGCGACAAATAAACTGCGTACCTGTGTAGTGCGTACGTGTGTCTCTGTTGGTAAAGTTTATCGTTAATTTGATACTAATTTTAACAATCGGGAGTCATGTAAACATGACATCACGTGCGTCTTTTCTGGTCAGTCATCATGGAAACATGAAGCCCTGGCGTTTGGACCAGAGTAACATGTGCATGTAAACATATATCACTGTGGCTTTTTAAATGAATTGTTATTCATTCTTAGATTTATATCTGTTATTTTTCAGATGTGGCTGACTATCAAACTAGACAATAAAAGAAAGTTTAATGTTTTTCTTTTGCTGTATTTATTCATTCCTCACACACAGAGGATTTAACCTGAACCAGGCTTAACTCCTGAACTCCTAGCATTACTCTCTCTCTCTCTCTCTCTGTGTGTGTGTGTGTGTGTGTGGCCTGCCAGTGAGCAATGGACATATGACAGTTCTTTAAAAGAAAAAAGACAGATTCAGGTGAGAGACTAGGGACAGTCCATAATGACCTCTGTCTTGTTTTTTGTTTTTTTTTTGTTCTTCTGAAAAGTGTTAAGCTAAAGTAACAGATAATGCAAACCAGCTATCTGTTGTTGTATCAAATTACTTCTCTAGGCAATGGTCCCCTGCTTTTATTTATTTTATTTATTTCAAACCCTCAATGGAGAATACAGCTTCTCTTGTGAAAGGAATTTGTGATTTAAAAAAAGTTTCTAAGCCCAATAATAATAATAATAATAATAATAATAAAGACATTTAAAATGACACGCCTCTGTGTGCCTTTTGATCATATCCTTAGAATCTGTAGATGGTCTCCATAACATTTTTGTGACATGACAAACTGACCTCATCTCTCCTGCCTACAATATATTTGTGTATGATTGTCAGTGCCAAGGGAAAGAGAGGGAGATGGAGAAGGAGAAAGGGAAAGGGAGAGCATTCAGGAAAAACCAGGTGAGGAAACAACAACAATAAATTGACATATAGTGAATAGTGGCAAGCAAAACAGTAACTACTCATACTCCTATACTAACTTATTGGCATTAAGTAGCCTATATTACATTTACTTTTTGTAACATTATTTTACACCACATTTTTTCGTAATAAAGGAGGAGGAAAACAACAGGGAGAGTCCATTAGGGATGAGAGGGAATTGACTAGTGAAAGAAATGAAGAGACAGAGGGAGTGCAACATAGAGACCACCAAGCCAAAGCAGCAGAGACAGAAGAGAGCTGTTCAGACTTAGGGGATAAGGACACTGGTCCTAAACAGTTAAAGCTGTCTCAATACCCTCATACTCAGTTTGGCACACAAAAAAGAGCCTTTCAAGATCCATTTTTTTGTAAATAATTTACAGAAGATGAATTACATTTTGTTGTCCAAGTACCTGTTACTTTGTTCAATGACAATAACGTTGAATCTAATCTAACCAATCTGATGACTGTTGATACAAAAGGAGGCACATGGAGTTAATGGTCAGGAAAAGCAGCTGAGTGAAGAAGGTTTTGTGTTTGTTACAGGGGGCTGTCTGTGTGAACTCTCACAATTAAGCTGGTGCTCTGAAAAGGTCTAAAAAAAAAAAAAAGAAAAAAAATCTGGATTTTGGAGTTAGTTGAACCAATGTTAAAATGATAAAGTTATTTTTCAATAGACATATTTTTTATTTTTGTGTGAAAAGAGGGTGGGTGGTGGCAGTGGGGCTCATTGGGTGCTCAGCACCCCTAAAGCTCTGACCCTAGAATCGCCCCTGGTGTAAGCTGTGAAATATCACACGGACGACACACAAAGATCATCGACATGTTTTTTGTCATATTTTCTGTCAGAAGCTGGTGAATTTTGTGTAACATTTAGCATTTGAAAGCATGATATTTGTACCTATTAGATATCCAAATAACGCACCTATTAATAACATGACATCGCATTGCATATGTCACTGCTCGTTCTGGAAGAGAGTGTGAGAAAAACACTTTTAGTACAAAAAAAAACTGTTACTAATATTTATATATATTTTTCAATTCTTTTAAAACAACCATTTTTTTTTTCACAACCGTTTCTTTCTCAAGAGCCCCGTTATTAAAATAGTGCCATATTTGACTGGTTGAATGTTGGCAAACTTTGCTATAGAAGTGTTTGCATTTCTTCAAACTTGATGTGTGATTTAAACTAGATTTTAAAAGGTATCACCTTGGCCAACCTTATTTGCCTTTGAGTTCAAAAGTCCATTCGTGAAAATGATTTTATTTTCAGTTTTTCTAATTTATCTCAGTTTTTTCATTAAAACATTATATTGTCAGCATAATAGTTTCAGTGAAATACTGAATTTCAAATATAAAAATAACATAGGACAAACACAGGACCACATGAGACTACACAACTAAATAAAATACCTATATAAAATACCTATGTATACCTATATAAAGTGCACGTGCAAACGTGTGCAAAAAAGCAGTGTTGTGAATCCTGCTTGGAAACAATGAATATTTTTCCAGTTCTGTTTGGTGCCAGAAATTACATTTTAAATAGCCTGCCCTTTACATTTCCTCATTGCTTTCAAGTACATACTGTTTACTTGATTTGGTTGAAAAGCACAATGCCGAACAACAGCCCTAATTAAACCTCATTTCACACATCTGTCATGTTTAGGCGACCCCAATATAAAACAGCTTGTCAGAGTGCCTCAGAACAGCCAAAAGTGGATTATTTTACAAACAACTTAATGTTTTTCCACACGTAAAAAGACAGAAACTAATAGCGCTACTCCCAACCTGAGGTCTCCGTAGTTATTACATGTGGATGTTTGTGCAGGACAACGGCAAGATAAAGAAGCCGCTGCAAATAATGGGAAACAAAGTTAGCACACTCGCTAACATGAAGAGATTACCAAACTTGTGCTGCTTCATTGTTTCAGTGCTTCATCTTGTCCTGTACGACAATATGCAACTGCAAGAAAAGTAGTTAGTCAAGAGGCAAAAAGATGTTGGTTTGCCAAATCTTGTCTGAAAGTCTAAGATAGTTCTAAAAGTTTGAAGATTGCATAACCACTATGCAGACATTACAGTAAGACATTTACAAAATCAAGAGTTCATGGAAAATTTTCTGCAAATTTACCACCGATCATTTTGCAAATAAGCTTTGCGTCAAACTTGAGGCAAATTGTCCATTGTTGCCAAAGGTTTGCTGCAGGTTCACCACTACCGGTGAAGAGCTGCAAACATTTGGCAAACATTTGCAGCAAATGCAGCAAAAAAAAAAGAGAGAGAGGAATCAAAAGTGAGACTGAATGTCTGCCACAAGTACTTTCAGGATACTTCTTGGCGCCTCGTAAAAGTGTTTTAATACAGATTTAAAGGAATTGTTCACACAAACATGAAAACTTGTTGATCATTTACTCCAAGATGTACATGACCTTCTTTCTTATCAGAACAGGATTTAAAATTTTTTGGAAAGTTTCCCAGGTTTTTAGCTTCATCCATTGCAAGTGAATGGACCCCAATTTTCGACGGTCCAAAAAGCATATTTAGGCAGCATCAAAGTAATCCACACGACTCCAGCCGATCAAGTAATGTCTTCTGAAGTGAATCGCTAATTAAAACTTTATCAACTTTAAAAACTGCTTCCTGTAAACACTCAATGCCTCACGTCACTGTCATGTGACATCATCGCATTGGGGCATTGAGATGTTCTGCTCTGTTTACATCAGAGGAACGTACTTCATGTGAGGGTTAGGTCAATTCAAACAGCTACAGAGAGCTGTCAGAAGTGGCAATTTAAGGTTAAAAACATTTTAATTAGCGATTTGTTTTTCATACAAACGTATCGATTAACTTTTTCTCCTAGGTACACATGGACACAGTTTTTCTTGGTTGTTGGCAGATAGGATATTCCAAGCTTCTTGGAATATTCGCTGCAGTTCTTCTATCTATTTAGGCTGTCTCAGTTGCTTCTGTCTCTTCATGTAATCCCAGACTCGATGTTCAGTGGCAGTGATAGAGGAATGACCTCCGTGGTTGTAAGCACTGGCAGCAACTGGGGAAGGACCTCCGTGGTCATGAGCACAGGTAGTGGCAGGGAAGTAGGAGCCATTCTTCTCCTCCTTCTGGTCGGACGTGAGCACTGCTGTGGGAGGCTCAGAAGGCGGAGACATGGGAGGCTCGATGAGGGATGGCGGAGCCATGGGAGGCTCAATGAAGGGAATCTCCTGGACCACTGAGGCTGGGTTAAAAATGGTCTCCATTGAAGGGAGCTCGGAGATCAGAATCAGAGTAGATGAGACGAGAGAGGGTGTATTTAAATGCAGATTCTTTTAATAATAAACCAATGAAGATGATACAACAAGGAAGGTTATAACTCTGAAGATAAAGTAATACAACACTACATCCTTGAAGGGTAACAAGGACAAGAACTGACAAGGAACAACTGAAACTGAGGGGTATATATATACTAGGGGTGTAACGGTACATGTAGTCGCCCCGAATCGTCACGGTACTGACGTCACGGTTCGGTGCATGCAGTCAGACGAAGAATCCACACTCCAATCCAGAAGGGGGCGTGCATTGTAATGCAACACTGTTTGCTAACCACCACAACAAGTAAAAGAGTAGAGGAAGAAGTTCAGATTTGTATAATGAAGTTACCAGTTGGCAAATGCTACCTGGCTGTGCCTGGACTGCTACCTCAGTACCTCCCTACTAGCAAGGGTGGTTTGTTTTCTGTCTTTTTGGGAGGGTTGTGCTTAAGCTTTGAATGTTTAAATGTAGTTAAATTGGAACACTCCTAATGCACAAGTTTTATTTTTCATTATTCTATTTATTTTGTACTTTTTTAACACAAGATATGCTTTTCAGTTTTGTAGCTGATTGTGACTAATTATTTTTTTATCAGCCCTACAAAAAAATATGACATATGCAATTCTGCTTAATACACTAGAGGAGGCTGTACTGTACCAACTACCTCAGGGGGGACTAAATGCCGCTAGGTGGAACAAACTGTAATTTGCACTACTGTCTGTTCAAAATAAATGAAAAGTAACCTAGCATTTGGGATTTGTTGCTTTTTCCTGTTGTACCAAACTCGTATCGAACTGTAACCCCAAAACTGAGGTACGTTCCAAACCGTGACTTCTGTGCACCATTACACCCCTAATATATACACATGATGACTAATGAGTAAACTAGGGACAGCTGAAAACAATCAGGGAGGAAATCAGAAACTTAGACATGACAAGGGAAATACCAATACTTCAAACTAAGAGTCCTAGATAATTTCAACATAAAAGTCTCTGGGAATAGAACGATGACAAAAGGGGTTTATATGGTGACACTGGCTTTGTTTTGCTTGCCTGCGTTGCAAAAAAATGCTGCAGACTAAATGAATCTGTAAGCAATAATTCTAATATAGCTAGGACCCACTTACCTGCCTTACATCAAATCTTTCGCTTTTTTCTACCTTTTATAAACCAATTAGGACTACAGGTCAAACGTTTATTTGCCTAATTAATATTTATAAGCCAGGCAGATAAGATAATTGTGTTCCTATTTTGTCTATGCCCCTGAATAAGTGAAGAGTTTCTGGAGCCGTACTATTTATGTTGTTAAGAAAACTTGGTTAGTTGAATGGATCTCTTAACCATATGGAAGAGATTTCTTGTAAACTGATAAAGAGGCATTTTTTTCCTGATAGGCATTGTGAATAAACACATTTTCTCTCTCTTAAAGTCTGGCAGAATCTAGATTTGAAAAGTAGTTGGGCTATTTTTCTGTGTGCACTTCAATCAAATTGTTATGACGCACACACAGTGCGTGTCTAAGAATTCAAAGAAAACCTATGCTGGCTCTGTTCCCGTCATATGCTTGTATGTTTATCTGTATTAATGGCCTTGCTCGTATGTTATTTTTACAAGCAGCCGAAGCACTGACCATCTAAAATGCATGTAGTTGTTTTTTAGCTGCGGTCTGGCAGATATTGAGATGGTTGCCAGTCTTGTTTTGTTGCATGTCAAACCTGCCAACCAGCTCGGTTTGTTTGGTACATTCTATTTCTGTGTTTTGACAGGGTATAATCAATGTTATCTCTCACTCTTTCTTTCTTTCTCTGTACTCTTTAGACAGTACCACGGATCCTCTAAGAGGAAGTGATGTCACGACACCATCACCGCTTTGAGAGGGACTATCGAGGCCCCTGGGATCGTCGTGACCGACCCACGGGCCTTCATAATGGTGTGGGTAACAGCACTTGCTCACCGGCAGCTCCAGCTGTCTCCAATGGCAACAACCGACCAGGACTCCTCCCACTCCCGGTCATCCCCTCCCTCCTGCCCACCCCCGTCACCATCGCTGTGACGGCAGCCAGTAACGACCTCACCGCCAAACGATCAGGGGCCCCTGTGTCCGCAACGGCACCTGCAGTAAAGGTAGAACCCACAACATTTTTATTGTTTGAGATTTAAAATAAAAAAAAGGGTTTCAGGGTATTTTCACTTTTTCAGTATATTTTCAGTAAACGAGAAGACTACTTCCCCGCAATTACTTTTTCTTTTTCTAAGTTTCCCAAATGAACTAGAGAGCATTTAAATGTAGCAAAATGTACCAGAATCAATGTACTTTCAACCAAATGCATAATGGTATTCACATTATTATTCAACGTGTTAACGGATGTAATTGAAATATGTTTAATGTACTGTTTATAACCTAAAACTAAAATGTATTTGTGGTTATTTTTATTTTTGTTTAGTCAGTTTAGCCATAAAAAATATTTTGGTTTAGTTTCTGTTTTTCCAAGCATGTTAGTTTATGTTTCCATTTCAGTTACGAGAAATGCACACTAACATGTCTTTCGGTTGAACACTCTGTGCCTTACTTGAGAAAGTTTTCGGAAGTCTCGAAAGTTTCATCTAGGAAAAGGGCATTCCAGTATGAATTTTTTTTTTTACGAAAATGTATTGCGTGGACATTATCAATACATTAATGGATGTCATTTAAACATATTTAATGCAATTAAATTTCTCGAGTGTTGCTATTTAGCGCATTTACATTTTTATAATATACTACGTTTCAAAAACCAAAAAATATTTTCAGGCATTTTTATTTTACTTAGTTGGAAGAAGAAAAAATTTTGCATGTCTGTTTTTATGTGTGAGAAATATATTCCTTTTAGTTTTTGTTTTATTTTTCCTTTAGTAGCAGTAGTAGTAGTAGTAGTCCCTTCAAAGGGCAATTTTCTAAATAATAATTTATGATAATAACAAAGCAGTGTTCCAGTATGGATGAGATACTTAAATGCAGAAAAATGGGTTTTCAACCAATAACATTTTAGCCTTAGTTTATTGATGAATACATGAATGGACATATTTTAAATATGTTTAACAGCATAACATTTCTAAAGACTGTTGCCATCTAGTGCTATTTTCATGTTTAATTTAGGTGGGTTGCAAACTTTTATAATATACTGTAAAGCAGTTCAATGGAAAGGAGGAGGCGAGAAACGGCCTGGCGATATAAACGATATTTTAATGATTCACTTAAAAGACAAACACACACACGACGGACATGTCTGTAAACTATCTCTCTCTCGTCGCACCACCGTCCGCAATCGGCCTTTATCCCTCTCAGATGCTTGATTAGCCTGATAAGGGACCGGGTGTGTATAATCACGACCCGGCCCCGCCCTCCACCCTGTCACATTCCTCCCTAGCCAGGGGAGCCCCCGGCATGACATACACCCCCCCCCCCCCTTTCCCTGGGGAAGGGCGTGCCCTAAGCCCCGTCTGCCGGCAGGTCATCCCCATCTACCTGAATGAGGGAGTGGACAAGGGGAGGGAAACAGAAATGTAAAAAATGGGGGGGTACTTACTGTAACAGTGTAGTACCCCCCAAAAAAACACTGTAAAATTGAAACGAGAGGGAAAAGGCCAACGCGGATTGGCAGTGAGAGAGATATGAAAAAAACACTTACTCGCCAGTTCTCCAATACGCCGTAGCTTGTTCCTCAGCCACTCCTCCACCCTCTAACGGACGACAGCCACGCCTCTCCGAGCAGATCGGAAGCAGTCCTCCAGCCCCTGGTGGACGAAACGCCCCGCCGCGTTGTCGGGGAACAGATGGGGCCTCCCCCTCCCCTGGCAGCGGTTCTCCCACTCCAGGCGGTCGGCAGCGAGCCCCTTCGCCCCTCGTGGTCGCTCCGTTGGGGTGGATGGTAGTGGCGAGAACTCTACTACGGCATATCCCTCCTCCTTCCCGGATTCCGGCACCAGTGTAAAGCAGTTAAATGGAAAGGCAATATAAACAATATTTGAATGATTAACTTAAACAAAAGACAAACACACACAGATGACAGACATGTCCGTAAACTATCTCTCTCTCGTCGCACCACCGTCCGCAATCTGCCTTTATCCCTCTTGGAGGCTTAATTATCCTGATAAGGGACCAGGTGTGTATAATCACGACCCGGCCCCACCCTCCGCCCTGTCACATATACCATGTATCAAAAAGTAAAATTTAAATTGATTTGTGATCATTTTTATTTTGTTTGTTAATTTTTCAGTTTAGTTTAACTTTTTCCAACATGTTAGTTTTCATGTTTTCCAGTTTGCCAAAATATTTCCATTTAGTTTTTGTTTTAGTTTTCATTAAAAATTATAGCATAATGGCATTTCAATTTGTAGGGTGGTGTTAATGTAGCAAAAATCTATGTTTTTTTTTCAACTAAAAACGTTTTCGTGTTTGTTTGGTCTTAGTTTGTCTGTTAATGGGAAAACAGATCTAATTTAAATGAGCCTAATTTTAACATTTTCTTTAACACTAAAAACACTGGCAGTCTGCAAACAAGAATCGAATTCCGCAGCCAAACCACTTACATTTCCATTTTACTCGCACCTACCTAGCTGCCAGCTTCATTTGGTTGCTGTTTTTCCTCTCCTCACAAATTTTCGCTTTCATTATGCAAATGAGAAACTCTGAGCAATGGGCTGAATTAAGCCTGACTCTGCGCTTCTGTCTAGTAGGCAAGAAATAAAAGGTGTCAGCTTGCTACATGAGTCGAGATGAATGCCATTTTGGCGAATTAGTTCAAGAATAGAAAAAAAAAAACACTCTTCATGCTGTTTAATCAGATTAGCCTGTGTTTCACTTAGATCTCATGCATATAGACACTTTACTAGCTGCTTACTGTGCGACCACTGTAGCCCACGCTCTGATAATGGAATGATTTACTTGAACTTTGTTTGTCTTCATGAAAACCCACGTGATAACAAATTTGAGCCCAAAGAGTTTCTGGTGATGTCCTAATACATTATGTTTTCTGTAGTATATGCCATTTTCACATTTAGTATAGTGTCTCATTCTTTGTAGTTCATCGTGGAGGTGTGTGCAATAGTTTTCAGGGTAATTTCTCTTGCTTTTAAATGCTGCACACTAGAGTCTCCCAGCAGAAGAGCTTGCCAGGTTTTCTCTACCCAGTTTGAAGCTCACTTCAGGGAGTGATCCAGGCTCCAAATCTTTGCATCTCATAACACAGCTACTCATCTCTCATCCCCGCCAGTTTTTCTTTGATCCACATGCTTGAGTGAATTCTGTGGGACTTCTGTGACCAATATGGTTTGTGAGTATAAAACAATATGCTTTAGCCTTATGCAGATTGTGTTAAAGGGGTAGTTCACCAAAAATTAAACCTCTGTTATTATATAATCACGTCATTCCAAACCTGAATGTATTTTTTTTTTTTTTGTGGAACACAAAAGGATAACTCTTTCCTATAGAACGACAGTTTGTGGAGACCTCCGTTAAGCTCCAAAAAGGACAAAATAACAACAACAACATAAAAATTTAGCTGCAATCAGCGATGACACCAAGCAGTTTGACAAGCACCAAGGGTCCGTTTCCACCCGGTGGCTTTCCTGTGACTCATGCATTTGGCATTTGACAATATTCTAAACAATTTTGAAGCAATTTGGGTGAATAAAAGAGGACTATTTTAAAGTCTGTTGTAAGAGCCACGCTTCCTGCTGCCAGGTGGTGGTGCTATGACTGTGACCCAAAATAGCCACATCCATGTGATTAGTCCCCAAGGCTAAACATACTTCTAAATTACCCATTGCACATAGAAGATATGAGGCACTTCCTGTTTCCCAATTTTTGCCAATTTAATTTGTCGCCATGGAAACACAGTTTGATATATATAAAAATCGGTTCCCAATTTAGCATTTTAATGTCTTGACAGTCTCATGAATCACCTAGTAGGAGTATTTAAAAGTTCAGAGACAGCAATATTAAAAAAATCTAAAATGGCAGACTTTCCGGTGTGGTGCAGCTAATGACTGCGAGTATGAACAATTTTGGTTACTATGTGGAAATGTGGGTGCTACAGAGCCCCCCATTACATGCCCGTGGCATCAAGGCGCTAACCATAACCCTGACCAAATGTGCTGGAGACACACTTACGACGCGCAACACCAAAAAAAACACTTGTGCACCAAACACCCCTCTCCACCCCCGCTCAACCACTCCAATACTTTTTTATATATATATATATTTTTTGTAAGGGACATATTTACACTTTAACACCATAATGAGAATGTCCATTATTTTCTTATATATATATATATATATATATATATATATATATATATATATATATATATATATATATATATATATATATATATATATATATATATTATTTCTCAGGAATCTACATATTGATTGCAGGAACTAAAGTGCAAACATTGCTTAGTTTGCTTGTTCACATGTGTAGGCTCAAACATTTCCGTGTAAGTGTTTTGAACAAAACTTGGAATGTTGGGTGACAGAAAGTTACCTCGGCTGTCAATGCATCTGCTTTAGAATGCCACATTTTACCAAGATGAACAAAAATTGTGCAAACCTATCTCGGTTGACCAATGAATTGTGGCAGAAATAATACAGGCAGTCGATAATGGCCAACAGTATCACAGGCTGAACATAAAACTGAAAGCTAAAACGTATTGGTAGAACTTGTTTGTTTGGTGTGTTGTAGAAATTGTAATACATCCTAGAGGACATTTTGTTGAGTGCAAATAATTTTTACAGGCAGCTAACTTTTATGGCAGCATCATTACCGAATTGGAACTCCATAAGGGACTGAATTTAAACACTTGTCAGCCAAATGAGAAGTTAATGTTTGTTTATACCACGCCATTGTTGAATTCTTGATATTTGATTGATTAGCAGGACGAGGTGCTGATTTAATTTCCAGTATTGTTGATTGCATTAAAAGTTAGCCCTTTCAATATTTAATTACATGCAGGAAATTAATTATAGATACAGTATATGCTATTCAATTTTCACTGTATAAAATGCTAATTCTTGATATCAGTGATAGAATTACTTCTTGTGAAAATGCAAATTCTTTATCAGTAATTAGGTTTGCACTTTCGTTCGCAACATTCTTGATAACAAATATTTTTTTCAACAAGTAAAAAATATAATTACTGATTACTTAGAGTAATTAAATATATCTTGTTGATATTTAAAAATGTATATTGCCACTTGAGAAAAACAAATTATAGTTGCATTTCAATTATTGATATCGGAAAGGGACATTTTCACCAATGAATGATTAATAATGATTAAAAACAATATTATATTGACTAGTAAGAAGTACATAACTGATATCTGTATTTTGAATTTTAAAGGTGGAATATGAAACAATTTATTTATTTTTTGCCAATGGGTGAACGGCTTGTAACACAACTTAAATGATAAGCCCTTCCCGGACTTCCTAGGTTTCCTATTAAAGCCTGTTGGCTGATTTTCATGCAAAGGGAGTGGGTCGATTTTGCTGAGAAAATTCAAAGGATGTGATGTTTATTCGCACTCCCAAGAGCCTTGCTCAACAGCGACAACAAACTGCAACACTAGGTAAAGTTATCTTAGAGATGGAATCCAGCAAACATCTGGCTCCCAGCACAACACCGACTCCTACACAAACTCTGAGTAAGCCAAACATTTATTTACTGAATCCCACCTAGCTAAGCAGGAACATGATTGTGGTCGAGCGACAACTAGAATGAACATCGGCAGGGCATTTGATTCCTGGAGAGACGTCTTGTTCGGTTTTGGGGATCAGAACCGACCCTGAATTGGTGTTCTTCTTATTGGACAGGTAAGCTTACATAACTGCAAAACATCTGAAATATAGTGCCATAAGGATTGATCTGTATAATTTTAGCTAACTTGATCTTGCCTGCTAATGCTGACGAATTGCAAGCTACCTTGCTTCGTAACATTCAAATAATTTCAACGATATTCTCTTTATACTAAAAGTCAGGTATACATAAATTTACGCAAATACACTGGTCTCTTATTCGTAGTACACCATATGACACACAAAACATACAATAGTGCAACATAACTGCAGTGCAACAGTAAACTATCTAGTAAAGATACCAGAATAATTGACTCTGGATCCTTGAATTATTGAATTGCAGTCATCTATTGAAATTGTTCTCTATTATTCCTTACAAAACCTGTATGTGTACACATCAGACACATGATCCTGGAACATCTTGTAGAGGACAAGAGTCAAAAGGTTCTTTAAGAATGTAATATACCATTGCTTTCTCTTAACACCCCAGCGTGATTGGATTTTTCAGAAGAGGATGGTATTGTGAATATTTTAGAAATGCTTGAGAAATCAAGTGGAAATGGGCAGCTGTTAAAGTGGTGTGTGGAAATATCCTTGCCGAATGGAAATACTCATTGCTCTGATGAAAAGTTTCACTTTATCTTCAAGGGAAATCACTTATGTTTTCATTCAGTACAATGAGATGCCTTCTTTTTGGTATCAGTACATTTTCAGTTTTAACCTGATCTTGGTCTGAGTTTGGTGTGAATTATTTACGTGCCGCGTTCTGTGTTTCGCTGCAGTTTTTTGGTGAAATAACATCAGAAGCCCTACAACATCTGTGCGTTTTATTCACTTTCACACAAATCACGAGTAAAGCGGCAGATTGTGACTTGATAAACATGTATTTTTCATTTAATTACCCACATACTTCTATGTTATGATACATAAGTGTCAAAACACTTTAACGCATCATTTGAAAAATTATACTATATTTTTATGATTTTATTACAAACTAAACTACATGTATACACTTATTACGACATGATTAGCTTGAGTGGTAGCTCACCTGATCGAGTGTTGGACTTTGGAAGACCGAGTTTCGAGCCTAGCCAAGTACGTGAACTGATATGTGAGACAAAAGTGTCATAGAAGTAATACACGATGACGTTGTTGCTTCAGAAATTGTGCTTTACATGTCCCATTTGTTTTAAGGACACTATCAGTTAGGTTTAGGTTTTGGTTTAGAGTAAGAATATCTGTATTGTTCACCTCTCATTTGCTTTTAGAACACTATTGGTTAGGCTTAGGCTAGGGTGGTACTTTTTACTCATTAAAACCTCTGTGGAGGGTTCCAATAGGAATTAAATGGGAGCTGTGGTTGCAGTCCAAGTAAGTGTACTTTTTATTTCTAAAACTCAAAAAGTGCTTTTCAGCCAGTCCTTTACTTTTCACACACAACTTCAATTATAACAGTCCGCATAAACAATAACAAAGCTTTTCAGCGTGGAGATTCTGGGTGTGTGGCTTGAACTCTCTCTCCCCTTTTTGTCGCTCCGGCAGCCTTTTAAAGCCCATCTCCGTCATCACTGAAATTAGACACAGGTGTTTAATATCAACAATCACCAGGTGATGGCCCTTACCGCTTCATCTCTCCCCAGTGACGGACACACGACCATGTCCCGCTCCACAACCTCCATCTAGCATTCACCTTAAAAACGTTGTCTCATCACTACTCCATTTCACCCGCTTTGGATTGACATTTCACAAAAAACCTTCAGCAAAATGTGAAATTAAGCACATCATTTTGTTTTTCAAAAATGTTGCCTCGCTCACGTTATTTTCATGAGATCAGGCTGAGCTTTTCACATATCGCTCATAAATTTGCAATGGATTTTCAACTGAAAAGTTCCTTAAAATGTGGGTTGTTTCACATTGCATACCTTTGAAAGACTTGGAATATGATGCACAAATTGAATGGACCAATTTTTATTTGAGTTTTGGAGATTTTTAAATGGTCATTCTTTAATAAACTGAAGTGAATCACTATACACTGCCATTGTATTGAAAAGACAGAGTGAGATATTCTTTAAAACAACCTTTTGTGTTCCGCATAAGAAAGAAAGTCATACTGGTTTGGAACGAAGTGAGGGTGAATAAAGGATGACAGAATTTTTAGCTGAACTGTCTCCAAAGTGTCCACATACTATTTGGGGCCAATGCCTAGTCTATTTGGATTTACAACTTTTCTCCAACAATCATTTAACCACAAACTTTCACTCTGTGCTGCTTTGCATGCCCTGATATTTCCTTCAGGAAATGCAAATTCATTTTAAATCTAAATGCCCTCAACTACTTCAGCATGTTTCTATGCATTTAGAAGATAATTCAGTTTTGCCATTTAAATGTTTTCTAATAGTTATGCATTTATTTATCTGTGTATTCATTTGAAGGCTACAGCTCCTTTCAAAGCTGAGTAAACATTCATTTTCACAACGAATGAGTGGAGATTTATGGGGAAAGATGCAAAGGGCAATTCATATCAATGCGAGTGCCAAACTCCTAGGATTTAGTTCTCGCACACACACTTCAAGGGTGTTGTAAACGACAGTGTGCATTTTCAGAGAGAGAGAAAAAACTGAACCATTTGTAAGTGTGAGGCAGAAAATGAATGAATGAATGATGGCATGAAAGCATCTCTGTGGAGCCAGGGGCTGTTCAGCAGAGAGACTTCAACTTTAGTTGACTTTCCAAATAATTCATTCTTTACTTTAACATTGCAGATAAGTGTTGTGAATGAGATTATTTCAATCTAAGATCATTTTTTCATTCAAGGAATGTTTGTTTGAGAACAGAACAATCATAATGAAGTTTGAGGCTGTCTGATGTAACATCATGTACGGTATTTCTTCAGATGACCGTTTTCACACAGAAACCTCTCATATACGGTACTTTCATTTCTTCTCCACATATTCTGCAATTAATGCAATAGTTCACTCAAAAATGAAAATTCAGTCATTATATACTCTCATGTCACTCAACCTATTTGCTGTTATTTTTTTAAACATAAAAGGGGACTTTTGAAGAATCGTGCAGCTTTTTTATACAACAACATTTCAGAGTGACGACATCTGTTCTTTTGTTGTGTTTTTTTGCCCGATTATGGACCAAAATACACAATAAAACACCATAAAAGTACTCCATATGTCTTGTATACAGCCATACAGTTGCTTTGTTTGAGAAACCAACGTGATGATCTGAGTATTCTTTGGTATTGAAGTATGGTTCTAGCTTATGTGGATTTGCTTACGGATGCATAAACACCGAAACATACAATACTGAAGTACTGACGCATCTCACGTGCAAATAATTTTACATATAAACAACTTCCGTGAAGTAATCGGTTGAGCAGATGTGCAACTAAACAAGAGGATAAGTACATCAGAGTCTCTGGTTTGAGAAATAGACACCTCACATGTCCTCTGCTGACAGCTTCATTGAATTCTACCCGCTAAACACCAGTTTCATGTACAACAGTAAAGAGTAGACTCAGGGGTGCAGCCTTATGGGAAGAATTGTAAAGAAAAAGACACTTTTAAAACAGAAAATTGAGCTTTTGTGGGATCAAAAAATCTGTACATTATTCCAAACTTTTGGCCACCTGTGTGTGTGTGTGTGTGTGTGTGTGTGTGTGTGTGTGTGTGTGTGTGTGTGTGTGTGTGTGTGTGTGTGTGTATATATTGTACATGTTAGTATGTAACTATGGTTCTTGCCACTATACATTTATCATCCTGTTAAATGTTTTGTATTGTTGAGAAGTTGTCAGGAGTAGGGTGAGGTTTGACGAACTCAGTAATTCTTTCCTCATTTAAAACATTTTTCTTCTGAAGAAACGAATAGTAATTTTAAAACATATGTATAAAATCACGATCAGTCATATGAGATGAACAATTTAGTCTGCATGGGGCAGGGACACCCTAATGGGGGCAGCCATGTTAGCATCACATGACTAGCTGAATACTGCTCACTTAATCTCAGTAACTGCCCTTTTATTGGACACTTTCAAATATTAAATTAATTCTGGCTAACTCTGCATAGTGAATATCTACAATGGCATCTGTAACTGAAAACTACTGCGTTTGAATGATGCAGCCTCCAGGCCAATAAGTGTCAGTGTAAGCCAATGTAAGTCACTTCGACTAACTTAAAACAATTACTAAGTGCACCTTTAAATATATATAGATTGTGAAGATGATAAAAATGTAACTACAAATATAAATCCACGAAATGCGCTAAAACTTTAAATGCATTTTAATTGCTGTCAATACACCAGTATTGTACTTTCCAGTGTCTATCCAAATCAACAAAACTGTACGTGTAAACATTACAAATACCCACAAATAATAATGAGATCATGCTGGAGAAACAGACCAAAAGTTAATTCACTGGCAATATTTCCCTAAACCGTAGCTCCACTATCAAAGACATTTCATGCCTGGTTTGAGGTTGAAGAAATAATGTTGTTTGATGTAATTGATGTCCAACGTTCAGCATATTTTATTTGAGAGATTTGATGTAGGGAAGGTTTTTCTGTGAATAATGACTTTTGAATATTTTTATTTTTTTTTTTTTCATAAAAAAGGCCTCCTGTTGAGCCTCTTGGCTAATTTCATGGAACGATTCGAGTTCACCAGTTGAGCTATTAATCATATAACAGATACCCTTCATTACCGAAATGCAGAGAAGGTCAAAAACATGTGATCGCTACAGTTGCTGAAACTTTCGTTGCATTCTGGTAAACATATTAAACAAGTAAATGAGAGCCGAGATTCATTGGGGTCTTCGGTTCTACTGGGATTATACATCACGGGATACAGGTTGCATTCATTTCCTCTTGATATTTACTGCTTGTTTATTTACCTCAAGAGAAAAAGTGATGACTTAGCAGTGGCATTTCAGTCATTTAGTCCTCTACGTTGTCAACCATTGCTCTCTGCCATTTAAATCTTGAATGGGAGGAGGGGAATAACCCAAGTGTGTTGCGGCACTTATTCAGCAGTCGTGAAGATGAAATATTCATGGTTGAAGAAATTCTATTCCTGCGTTTTAATGTTCTGGTCTTGAATAGTCAATTTACTATTCATATGTTGATTATGCGGAAGGTGAATGTATTTTTTAGGGTAAAAATCTAGACTCCATGTGCTGATCTTCTCATCGTGTTCATGTATGCGTTTATTAATTTTAATATCGGACCTTGAATGAGCCTGGAAAGCTGATGGAAGGGCATCTGAAACCATTTAGTCAAAGATTGTTGACTGTCTATTAAAGGATCACAGCTCAAAATGGCTGCTGCATCAACCTTGCAATAGTCAGTTTTGTCTGGATGAAACATGGTTCTGGATCACAGATGTCTTTTTTGGTGGAGAACATCAAGAATTAAATAAATATTAATGGGATTTTCCAAACAGCAAGCTGTGCTGAAAGCATACAGCCAGCATTGTCTGATACCATTTCATTTTTATGCAAGTTGGCATTGTAGAGAACAACATGTGGTTGTTTAGATGTGACCATAAAACTTCCAAGTCCTCCTCGTTTTTTTTGTTATTTCCAACCCCTCTGTTTTTCCATTGAAAGGAAATTCTTCCCAAAATATGGATTGACAATGCGATATCATGAAAGCTTTAGATTGACTATCTGCAAGATGTTCCAAAACAGTATGACTTTCTTCTTTGGAAACACAAAAGGAGACTCAGTCACTATTCTATAATATTTATGGTGATTGAGACTGACATTTGGCCTTGCATCTCCTTTTGTGTTCCACGGAAGAAAGATCATACAAGCGTGGAACAAAATGTGTACTTTCCCTTCAACAAAAGAATGTGTATTGTACGGTTACTATTAACACTGTGGCTGTTCTTAGAAAAATGTGTTATAAAATGTTTTATTTTCTTTGTAGTGCAGTTGAGTAGTTTGAGAATTATTTGAATGGAGCAGAAGGCCATTGTTCCAGAGACAATGAGAAGTAACTGTCATAAGGTTGAAATATGATTAAAACGAAAAGAGGCTCTGTCACTTGTACTTAAAACTGCTGAATTCAACATGTACAATGAAGATAAAGCTCGGGCATTTTTGGAGTTTAGCAGACCCATTACACTTTCACTTTCATTGTATGGAAAAGATTGCCAGTTATGTTCTTAAAAAAGGTCTCCGTTGTCTCCCACATAAGAAAATAAGTCAAAGTCATTTTTAAGTGAACTACGGTATTAGTTTTGTGTATGGAAGTAACACCATGTCCAGTAATATTAATTAAAATGTATATATATATATATATATATATATATATATATATATATATATATATATATAATTGTTACATCTATGCAAGTCCAAAGTAAACAAAATTTGAACATCACTGTCATCTATGTTTTGTCTCATTATTTGAGCGGTTGAATAACACACTGCTGGGGTTTGGCAATTTGGACAATAACAATGAACAGAAGGTAAGAACCTTAGGGTTGTGCGTGGGACGGACCTGCCCTGGTGCCAGGCCTACACGGTCATCTTGGATCCGAATCTGGAAACCTCTGTTTTTTATAAATAGCCCAGTGTAGACCTGACAGCGAGACTCTGTTCCATCCAGCACTGAAGAGAGAGTCAGAGAGAGACCTTGGGCTGGTATGGGCATCGGATGTGTGCAAAGATTCAGAGAAAACTCTGGTGAAATCTGCAAGACTGATTTTCAGTCCTTTCTACACTACAAAAGATAAAGCCCATCTATGGTGTCATGGAGATCCTGTTGTTACCGGAGTACTTGCAGAAATGCAAACATAGACTGCTGATATTGCTCTTGCATGTTTAGTGTGCACATGTGCATATTAATATAACATATCTATATTTCTATCGGGAAGACACTCAGGCTTGAGTGAAGTTTAAGATGCCATTTATTTAATAGATGTAAAACAGAAAGTAATGTCTCTCTCTTTGGCGTAGGCCCTGTCCGGCGGTCCGAGGGAGTTGTACCCGGAACTGTCATGTCCTGCCGGAGATAGGAGGCAGGGGCGAGGAGCCTATCCCCGTGCGGGATGGGGCTCAACTGGTGGTGGTGGGGTGGTGGAGGTTGCAGTGTTAGCACACCGAACCAGCAATGCGATAGATTGTGAGCGGACTTATAAAGCAATGGCTTACATGCGATTGGCTATGAATTAACCAGCTAATGATGTGATGATGTACAGCTGCTAGTCTTCCTGCTAGAACTACGCTTGCGCTTCCATATCTATACAATATCAATAAAGGCTCACAAAGCATATTTAGAACAAATCACCGACACACTGACAAGCGGCATCTCCTATCAGACATTTTTGCACCGACTTCAGCATGTTTACCTTTCCTTGTGATGAAACTGGAAGCATGCTGGAACACTTGTTTTCGGATCCCGTGTTGAAACCAGAAAATAATTGCGCTCCCATAATCAGTGATGAGCACGATTCGAAGGTGGCATTTTTACCCCTAACATTACATTTTTATGCCACAGATGGTTAAGTTTGGGATTTGTGTTTGGGTGTACGGTTTATTTATATGCATTCCTCTTCACTATATAACAGCCGTTACAACTGAATACAACTCACTTTTGCTACCCCTCTGTGGATATTTCTCCTGGAAAATTAAGCTCACTTGTGCCCATTTCATATTTAGCATTTCAGTAACCACAGATTGATTTTAGCTAAAGAGAAGTCAACCTACTGTTTCCGATTTCACTGTGAGATCAGTCTGGATATATAATATTGCAGTGACTTCATAGAAAATGTTGACATTGTGGATGAACCTATTGTACCTAGCTTCCAAAAGAGACCAGCAGTGACATTCTGATTAGCATTTTTGGCACAAAAAGGCAAGCCTGGTGCTGAGTGAGTCGCCCACAGAATCTGTTTCTGGCAGAGTGTCTAAGACAAGTTTTGATCTTGGTTTTCATTATCCACTGTGTTGTGGAACTAACAGTTGTTACAGTTGGAGAAATAAGAAATGTGATGTATAAAAGCAGCATGTAAGTCAAGGTTTTCTTGTTTCACTACCCCTTTGCTTGCTTCAATCACTCGATATCTCTTAATTTCCAGATATCTTTAATTGTACGAGCAGTACCTCTTTGAGGGCATTGGTTGGGTTGTGTGCTGACAGTATGCATGCCTGTGTGAAATTGGTTTGTTCCTCCATTTATTGCTGAGTGGTAGAGATGTAATGCCTTGTAGCAAGGACACACATCAGATCCAATCCAACTGAATCTGCAAGACGTCAGTAATGCATCCTTATGTTAAAGAAAGAGATCATTTCAGGTACTGAGAAGCTGACCCATCCTTACAGGTCCTGAAGGGATAATTCTCCCAAAAATGAAAATTCTGTCATAATTTTTTCACTATCATGCTGTTCCAGACCAATATGGCTTTCTTCCACAAAAATTTTGGCAGAAAGTATGATAGCCTCAGTCACCATCCATTTTCATTGTTGATGCTGCTCTTTTTTCTTTACTCTATTGTTCTCCACAATTTCTCCTTATGCATTAGGACATGAGATCCAGATTTGTTCATTAAACTTTTTTTTAAGAGTCTTTAAGTTGTGTAGTTTTGTGGATCTGTATACAAAGAACAACAGAGAGAGAGAGAGGTGTGTGTGTGTGTGTACATGTGTGCAAGTTTGTGCGTGTCTGTTTATTTAGGAATATGAATGACTTTCTATTGCAAACATTCTTAGTCTTTTGCAAGTGTTGCCATATAGAGGTGCGTGTATGTACTTCTTTTTGAAAGACCTTTTACCTTTCCGTGCGCATCTCTGTGAATGTGAGGTTACATTTGATTATGTTGTGCTGCCACAAGCATTAAAGGTCAGAGGCCCCATTTCCCCCATATTGAAGCCCTGGACCACTTGAACAGTGTACAGCAGAAAGGTGAGCTGTCTTTGAGTTACGCACCATTAGACATCTGGGAGAAATGCCTTGAGTTCATTTCATTGACAGATTCTTTGTAAGTAACACCATTACTGGAACCTCACGAACACCCAGAGGTTCTCTTGGCAACATCGATAAAAAATGATGCTTCATAGGGCCATTAAGTTTAGAAAGAACTATTTCTCCATTTTGCATGTAAGATTGAATTGTAACAGGGTGTCCTTGGGGTCGTTTTTGTGTTGCAGGAAAGCATAGTTTATGAGCAGAAATTAGAGCACAAGGGCGAAGGCATTGTAGTTCTCTTTCTGTTCAGTTTTGAAGAAACTTGCTCATTTTAAAGGAAAAGTTCACCCAAATATTAAAAAAGAAAAGGGTATTATTTACTCACCTTTGTTTCTTTCTTTGTTTATTTTCTTTGTTCTGTGAAACACATGACATCTTTGGCAGAACAGAACAGAGCCTAATTTATGGTGAACTATCCATTTAAAAAGGGTTTTGGGACTGGGTACTGTACTGGACAACGTGCATGCATTTGATATCAGCTTTCGGACAAAGTTAACCTTAAAGAAAATGGTCCGCTGAATGTCAAGTCTTCCTGTCCAGACCTTTCTAAATGGCAGTTATTTATTTGGCCTTGTGTGGCGAGATGGATAAGGGGGGACAGATGGTCCTTTTTCTGCTAATGAACCAAATGGCATAACGCTGTAGCCCAGCAGGGGTGTATACGAACGCCGGGCTTTCAAACCTTGCTTGTGAAGGCCAGTGCTCCCTACTGCTCTTTTTAAAATGGCAGAAATTTGATTGAATAAATGCCAGTTTGAAAGACTTGCACTGCCATCAACCGATGCCTTTAGCCATGCTATATTTAACACAGAGGCACTGTTCTGAACGTCCATGATTGAATGCAAAATCTGCACATTGCCAAATGCAAGCTTCTCAAATGCCAAGATTCCAGAGGTCTCAAATTAAACTGAGTTGATTTGCTTTAAAATTATTGGCATGATGATATGAGGTCACTGAATCTGGTGGACTGAGTATGATTGGGTATCGATCAAAGTTTTTTAGCAAGTCAGTCCACTGTCAGCCATCTTCGGACGCTCTCAGTAGGCTATTTCCAGTCATGCCAGTGCAGCTCCTATCTACTTGAATGGGGAAAGACCAAAATCTAAAAAATGGTTGGTCAAGATTATGATTAAAGAACATATTTCAAATCAGCAATAAATTTTGACAACATTGGAATCATAAATTGTGCTTCTTTACCCCATATTACGCTAAAACACCCAATTTTCCCGACTTGTGTAGCTAATGCACGTTAGCAATTGGATTGACAGGCGATGTCTGTATCTAGAAGTTGATTGGATCTTTTACCTGTAAGGCGGGACTTCGTCTCTACATCCGTTGACTCTCTCTCTCTCTCTCTCTCTCTCTTTTTTATTCTTTTCATGAAAATGCATTATTTATACCAATCAAATACAATTCATTTGAAATTTCCTTTACATTTCCATGATCAGAAAGGAGCAGATGGAAGAATAATATTCTTATATTTATCTGCCCCCTTTATAGACATCAATAATAGATGGCATTAACATTGTTCCCTCCACCATCACCAAAAATGTATTAACATACATAATAGATATCATTAGCACTGTTCCCTCCACCATCGCTCAATCTCCAACATAAACTGATATTTATTTAAACTTTTATACATTGACCACATACAGTCCAATTCAAAATTCAATTTGATATAATTCAAGTTGTTTCTTTTTATAACTCTTTTAAATTCCAAAATATTTTTACAACTTTTTAAGTCTTTCCTTAGAAGATTCCATGCTTTTACTCCAGCAACAGACAAACACATTTGTTTCAGGTTTGTTCGTGCTATTAGATGTTTAAAGTCATACGGCCGTCTGTGATTTCCATCTTCCAAGTAATAACAAATAACTTTTGTAAGTCATGTGGAAGAGCTTTGCTTCTAGCTTTAAACATCACTAATAAAGTTTGTAATTCTACAATGTCTTTAAGTTTTAACAAACCTGACCTAATAAAGAGTGGATTTGTGTGATCTCTATATCCTGCTTTGAAAATAATGCGAATGGCTCTTTTCTGTAAAATAAATAAAGGCATAATGTTACTATGATATGTATTTCCCCATATTTCTACACAATAGTTTAAATAAGGCAAAATCATTGAACAATATAACATTTTCATTGTATTATACGGTAAGCTGTATTTAACCTTATTCAAAATAAAAAGGCTTTTTGCCATCTTATTTTTAACATGCAATATATGACTTTTCCACGTCAATTTTTCATCTAAGGTGACTCCTAAAAATCTAATTTCAGACACCTTCTCAATATTTACATTATTTATAGATAAGCTGACTTCCTCTTTTCTTTTATTGTTGAATATCATAAACTTCGTCTTATTCAAATTTAAAGATAATTTATTTACATCAAACCATAATTTTAGTTTAACCATTTCATCTTCAATATTATGAGAAGTCATTCCCTGAACTGTATATATTTGTATCATCTGCAAATAATACGTAGTGTAATTTTTTTGAAACCTCACAAATCTCATTTATATATAAAATAAAAAGTTTGGGTCCTAAAATTGAGCCTTGTGGAAGTCCACATTCAATATTCATACATTCTGACCTATGACCATCAAACTCAACATACTGTTGTCGTTGTTGTAAATAGCTGGTTAACCAATCCAGTACAACTCCTCTAATTCCATACGTATATAATTTAGAAATAAGAATTTGACCATTTTGCACTAGAGCTTCTTGCTTGGGTGTTTTAATTTCTCCCATTCATTTAAATAGAAGTGTTATGTCTCTGCTAAATAGTCTCTCGTATCAATACAGAGTTCCCGATTTGATTCAAATTCACAAGCTCTCATTTTGATTCCATTTTCGATTTGATTTATTTGGGTATATATCAGCTATAATGTCCATTTTGCTTACATGTGATAACAATTTAATGAATCTAAATTCAAGTTTTGATACCACAACAAAATGCTAATTTGAAAAAACATCAAGTTCTCAAGTCATTAGTCAAGTAAACAATCCATGATAAAGCGAGATTGAAGAAACTAATTACAAGCAATAGAACAAGTAAAAACAAGAGAACAAAGATACAAGTTAAGAACACAATGCTTGAAATGTTTCTTCACTGTATGATTAGAATGCATCCAGCCCTACTGCTATAATATTACAGTTTGATTGGATACACTGTCTTTTAAATCCACAAACAATACTAGAAGTGTCATCCTTACTTTTAAAAGTTTAAAAGTCTATTTTTTCCCCCTAACAATTCACTATTATATGGTTAGCTACATTTATTATATGCATTTAGCATTGTTTTTTCTCACATCAGACCTACCACCACAAATTGAGACCCAGTGCTTTAATGAACTCATGAAATTCCATCACAAAGTATATCCATTATTTATCCATTTATAAATGCATTGCAAAGGCATTTGAGAGTGAATGCATCCATTATATTTGTGCAAAATTGATCGAATTGCAGTCCGAAGCTTGATTGTCCTATGTGGTCTTCATTTCATTTGGGAACAATGAGGCGAAGTGATTGAACAGCCTTCACATGGGCCGATGGTGACAAATGCTGCTCCATACTGGGCTTTGAAAGACACCAGACTCATTTGTCTACATTTCCAATTGGATGCATCTAATGGCAGCAGCAGTGCATTGTTTAAAGTTTGTTTGGGGCCACTCTGCAGGAAGGAGAAATCGATAACCAATTCACCGTGATTTCATAGCCTTTAATTTCATTCCAGGGAAAAGTTCAAGGCAAGACTTTCATCGGTCTCATCCTTCCAGAGTATACAAAGAGACTATCATTATTTAATATAATATTAATTCAATTTATTCTGTTTGGAGGAAACACAATGGAAAAATATGCTGCACATGCACAGCCTGTAGTTTATACATTGTTGTGTAAATGCAAATCTATTTGCTTAGAGGTACATCTTTATACACAGTGCTCTGTGTGTAGGTCTCTCTCTCTCTCTCTCTCTCTCTCTCAACAAAGCTTTATTGGCATGGTAGTCAGTATTAACTATTTACAGTATAGTACCGAAGTAAAAAATACAGAAAATACCAAAAGTAGTTCACAAGGTAATTTGTTGTTCAAATGAAAACTATGCCTCTACTTTAATGGCAGGTTCCATTGTGACAACTTACCCCATGTAGTGTGACAACACGCTCTATTATTGAGGCATCTTGTCACAAAAAGTCAAGGTGATTAAAGTTTTTAGTTATTGGGCAATAACAATTTTATTATGAACATTTTCTTTTTTGTAGACAAGACTTCAAGGTATTGCCTATGCAGAATTTGGCTTTCAAAAATAAATACAAATTATATATATATATATATATATATATATATATATATATATATATATATATATATATATATATATATATATATTATGAGAAATATTCTCTCGAGTAAAAAGTGTGACTACTAGCCCAGGTCTCTTCCTATACATAATGCATATTTTTGTTGAGTTGAAGAGCTGTTTTTTTTGCTCATGTCTTCACATTCTGACCTGTTTATTGGCTTTCTGACATGTTTACTCTCTCCCTATTCCTTTTCATCCCAATATCTCCTAGATAGACATGTGAACATGTGCGACTTGCATCTTTATCTCTTTTTTGCATATAAGCTTGTCAGCCTCTGTGCATCCTCAAGAGAGGCCTATTTGTGGGCTGTCATCTAAATAAGATGCACATTAATAAAATATAGGCTTTAAAATTCATGTGAACATCATGCAAAGTTTGGGGGTGACACAATCAAGGCGGGCTCTGCGGTTTGACCCACACTTCCATTGACCTATACCTCCAATACTGCATTTGTTCATCGTCGCCATGGTTGTTGAGTACAGTAGCGACTAAATCAAATAGCAACATCAGAATTGTTAATATATGTTGTTACTTTGTTGTTGCATTGTTACAACAACTTTATTACATTGTAACAACGGCTTTATTACATTTTAACAACTGATTTATTACTATGAAACCTAGTTAATAGTTAATAAAATGCTTCTTTGTCCAGTTAGTTTAAATTGAATGATGCTGTTGGATTATGTCAGCAACATCAGCATTTAAATATATATTATTACTTTATTACATTGTAATAGTGGTTTATCACTGTGTAACAACTGCTTTATTGGTTGATATGATTATATTTATACTGTTGGTTGAAACAGAATGATATGCTGTTGGATTATGTCAGCGTTGCTACAGGCTTTATGTCCTATTAATGTTGTTTGTGAGTTTGTTTTTGATTCTTTCACAAGAAATTTGGGATATCCATTATATAATCAAAATATTGCACTGCACACCAGCTTCCAATACACACAAACTGCAGACATACTCTACATGCAATTGCATGCATTTATGCATGATTTCACATACACACACACACACACACACACACCTTCCATTCATTTCAAACATTACTACCAGTGGTACTCTGTGTTAGAAACATCAGCCTCGTTTTTGAGTCATATCACAGTTGTGCCGGTAGAAAAGCAAACAGTTCGTAAACTCTCAAGGGAACCTATTTGTGTTCAACTCCTCTCTTTTGTTTGTGCTACTCTATGGTGTATCTTTCGCACAGAGATGTATTCTGGTGCCCCTGTCTTTCTTATCAACTTTATATAGAAATGGAGTGGAGATGGTTGAAGGTCATTAGGAAATTAGAAGCATTTCATCATGCCCTTGTGGAGCGAGAGTAAAGTGCAAGGGAATGCAATAAATATTTTTGAACAAGGGCAATGCCTGATCATTCCTTGCCACTCTGTGGAATATATTATCACAGTGATGTTTCTTTTTTTATTTCAATCTGTGCTGCTGGGAAGGTATTACACTATAGATTTTATGATTTATCTTGGATTAAATCAATAGCGTTTGGGTTCACACGCTCATAATTTAAGCTTCTGAGAAGCTTCGCAAGGCATTGTGTCATTAGGTTATTAGCATTACCACAAGAAAGCATTGAGGGAAAATGTCCTTGAGATGTATTTGACGAAGGAGTAGTGCACCCAAAAAGGAAAATTCTGTTATTTTCTCATACTCATGTAATTTCAAACATGCATAACTGTCTTTCTTCAGTGGAACACTGATTTGTTTTGAAGAATATCCTGGCCTCTTTGTAATTAAAGTGAATGAGGACTGGAGCTTTTGTACCCCAAAATGAAAACAAGGAAAAGTTCCATAAAACTCATGCAGTCAATTTAAGTGTTGAATATGATTTGATTAGTGCTTATACATAATATACATCACCACACTGATAAAGAAGCATTTCTTTTAAACCAATACACATTACATTCGAATTTAAACTCTACAATGTGAGAGGCACTGATCCAAAAATATAGATATATATATATTTTTTTTAAAGTGATAATCCACCCAAAAACGAATATTCTGTCATCATTTACTTAGGTTGAAAGAAAATGTTATGTGACTAATACAGAACTCTATATATATATGTATATGTATATATATACATACAGTACTGTGCAAAAATCTTAGGTAAATAAGATGTTTCACAAAATAATTTGTCTTAAGATGGTTATTTATATTTTCAGCGTTAGTGTGTCAATAGGAAATATACATTTTAGACTCCCAACAGGGAGCCCTGCAACAGATGGCATGGTCCCCACAGAGCCCCCCACTGAATACTGAGTCAGTCTGGGATTACAAGAAGAGACAGAAGCAATTGAGACATCCGAAACAGATAGAAGATCTGTGGCAAATTCTCCAAGAAGCTTGGAACATCCTATCTGCCAAGAAAAACTGTATCCAGGTGTACCTAGGAGAATTGGGAATGTTTTGAAGACCAAGTTGGTTACATCAAATATTGATTTAGCTTTTTTGTATTCACTGGACTTTGTATGACATTAATTAATAAATGAAAACTTTTTGTGACAATATTTTTGAAGACATCCTCACTATGAAAATTGTTTCCCAAGTGCCTAAAACTTTTGCATATATATACACACACAGCATTAAAAAAAATTATAAAAAAAAATATATATATATATATATATATATATATATATATATATATATATATATATATATATATATATATTATATATATTTATTTTTTATATACCACGGGTCTGTTTAATGCTTTATTCTGATTGGTTTACAGACATCCTAAGGTGTGCAATTATTTTTCAAGGAAACGCACGACTATGAAGTAGTTCCAGGTCTTGACCGCATAACTGTTCCATATCACTTCGCCAAATTATTTCAGTTATTTCAAAGAGCTCTAATAACCAATTAAAACAAAGTCATTGGTTAAAGTAAATAATTTAAGAGCATCAAGCAATGTCTAAAATACACTACATATTATCCAATTTCGGTTAAAATGAGCCCTTGTGCTCAAGTCGCAACCGACAAATAGAGCCGCACCCCCGCAACTTTATCAATACAACCATTTCTTTATCCAAAATAACTTTTAATGGCCTGCCCCTGCATCCTGGTTTGCTTACACACACAGACACACACACACACACACGCACACACACACACAGAGAGAGTGAGACAGACAGTCAGAGAAAGAAAAGTAGCGTATCCTCCGTTGCTGGTTCTAACATGACGTTTTCGAATTAGCAATGAAGGCTTGAGCTGTATTAAAGCTTGATACACTTGGTCAATACAACAGTTTCTTTATTATGTGTGGTATGTCAGCACACTCCTGCATCTAAGTGGGGGTGAAAAAAAGTTGTTAATGTTTATAACGGGAATATGACGATTTTAAAGCAATGTTAATTCTGACGAGAGCTACAACCCCCAGAATCCCAGAAGCGATCGCTCTCATTTTTTCTCTTTCGATCCCTCAAATGCGAACTCTCTCTCACACACACACACACACACACACACACACACAAATGCACTAACTTTTTAGTCCTGTAAAAAGCCTCCATTGCTAGTTCTAACATGACGTTTTTGAGTTAGCAACGAAGGCTCCAACTGTATTGAAGCAAGACTCTGAATATGTTGCAGAACAAAGTAGTTCCACTCACAAGAGCGATTTAGGGACGAAAACTCGAAAATATTTTGAGATAAAACCCTGAACAATGTCTTAAAGTGTGGTAACCATGGTATAAGCAGAATAATTGACTCCGGCCCGTTGAATTGTTTAAAAATAATGCACAACTGAGGTACAACAGTCACTCTACATTACCAGCTCGGGTGTGCATTATTTTTAAACAATTCAACGGTCCGTCGTCAATTATTCCTTACACACACACACACACACACACACACACACACACATATATATATATATATATATATATATATATATATATATATATATATATATATATATATATATTTATAGAATTTATTCAGCATCTCTATATTTTTGTCTTTTGAACAAGTTTCGATATATTATTGTCTTAAATAAGCTTTTGAGAGGTTAATTTAATTAGTTCTAAACAAATGGCTGTGAAAGAGAATGACATGACAATGGAAAATTACTTACATTTTGTCTTATTGACTGTTAACAGTTACTTATGACTCAGAAACCTAGCATGTTATTGCAACCATTACGAGGGGCTGGGATGAAATGTGTGGTCAGTGTCTCGCAGGGTTGAACATGTCTCTGTGAACCGCAGTCAAGGTAATTTTCTTTCTTATTATTTGTTCTCTTTTGTCTTCTAAAGAGTCTCGCTCTCCGTGCCCTATAAGAGGCAGGGTGAGGCATCATTATATGGTAATATTTCCCTGCTTTAGGCACCGGCATTTTGATTTATTTCTTGTAAGAAAAAACATATTAATATTTATACACTATGATGGGAGGGGAAAACATTTAGGCGGTTGTTTTTATTCAGATCATTTAAATTTGTAATATGTAGGGTAAAAATCCAAACACAATGCAGCAGCGATGTGATCCAAATACGACACAGTTAAATGAGATGGATGAGCAATGTGGTGTGATTTAGGAGAAAGAAAATCTAGAAGTGTTTGTAAGCAGAACTGTGAAGTATGAAGGGCTTGGCGTCAGCTTAAAGGATGTTTCATAAATGAAGCAATTTGATATTTTTCCTCTGCTCAGATCACAGCAGGAATGTATAACATGTGGTCGATAGCACTAGCATCAATGTGTAAATCAGGTATCTGTCTATCAAAGTAATGTTATTATTTAGTTAATAAAACTATAGTGTTTCAGCTCCTTTGGTGTCTTTGACTTTTAAAGATTTTTTACATTTCCAGAGCTTTGTACATTTTTGAAATCAAAAACTGGAGATATGTATAGCCTCATGTGTCTCATTCTTAATAACGGTGTATTTTTGTACTCTCAAATATTAAGATTTTGAAATGTTTTGTTTTATGTTCATAAATAAAGGTACATTTTTCATTTTAACAGAATTTGCACTTGATACAGTTGTCTTGTTGGATTAGTTGTCTTTTTTCAATTATTGAAAATAGGTAAAATTTAACAACTCATGGAGCTACACTGAGAGCACCATATTGCATATCTGGGATTTAACCTCTGTCACAGAGTTCAGTGGAAAGGAGGAGACGGGAAGCATCAAAGCAGAGTTTTTAATACACAAAAACACACAAACATAAATGCATACAGGGCAGCTGCCTGTTGCTCTCTCTCTCCCGAACTGCCGCATCCCGCTGCCCTTCCGGCCCCGCCTGCTGGCAGGCCTTCCCCAACATCCGCGACCTGGGAGGGAGACAAGGGGAGGGGAAAACAACAACAACAACAAAAAGAGGAGATCGAAAGGCCAATGCTGAGTGACCAAGAGAGAGAGAGAGAGAGAGAGAGAGAGCAAAACGTACTTGCCGGTTCCCAGACACGCCCTCTTACTTGTCACAACCGCATAGGGCAGGGATATTCAATTAAAGAGGTCCAGTCCAAAATCTTAAACTATTTCACTAGTTCATCAATCAGCTGTTCATTTTGAAGCTGAATGGCAACAGTCCAGTATTTGTGTTTGAATATTTTTAGATACTCAAGGGGCATAGAAGGCCTTGTGACTATTCAGGAAATATATTGTTTGGAGGTTCTGGGGTATCCCCTGAGAGATCATTTTGAAACTGTAAACGTCTGAATGGACCATTTTTTTCAACAACAAACAATGTACAGCACAGTAGTCAAACTTATCTGTTAGCTTAAGTTAAGTAAGCCTATAAATGGTCAGACTATCAAATAATGGAAACATTCTCATGAGAGCTCCACTATGCTACTAGTTAATTTTTTTTTTTGTGTCATGCTGATCACTTGAAGTATAGAAATGATGAGATGGGGCAGGAAATGTCAAGATGTCTCGCGGTCTGGATGGAACCAAGCCGAGATCCTGAGCTGGACCGAGATCCGCTAATTGGTGACCGCTGGCATAGGGCCTTAAAGAAGAAGCAAAAGGAAAGTTTCCTTCTGGAGTTATAGGCAATCCAACCTTGGAAAAACAACACCAAAAAGTGTTTAGTCCCATTTTTGGACTCAGACCATTGGCATACTATACAACAAGAGCTGCAGAAGACAACTGGTTTTAGTTATAGACCTACCTATCTCTGGATAAAAAAACAATTAAAATGACTGCTACTATTCTAAGGATATTTTTGACCTGTTGTTTTGCGACAAATCATTATCATTTTGGCCCTCTGTTATAATTGACTAATCTCAGCGTATAAGCAGAGTTCACACTGTCATTCCTCAGTTGGTCCAAGTTGCTGAAAGCTTAACAGGTGTTGATATGTAAACGTATGGTTTAATGCATGAGACATTTTTGCAGCTTAGTTTGTCACTACTTTGCGAGTAAACATTCAACAACTATAACATTAATACAGCTTTAAGATTTCTCATTGACCAGTCTCATCTCCCTATAATGTCTCTGATATAATGTATGTCCCCTTTTCTCAGTATATATTCTCTCAGCCTGTGTGTGAGAGAGTGATGTCTCTGTCCCCACGGTCCGGCCACTCAGATTTTCCCACTGTCACCTCGGGTCACTGCTGAGTGCGGCAGCTTTCATCGATCGACTGGCCATTATGGGTTATCACGTCCTCGGGCTACAGCAGGTTCACTAACACAGGACGACAGCATACTACATCGAGAGAGAAATATTTAATTATCTTCCTAACTGCAAAACGAACCACTGCTGTTCTTATGTTTAGGGCAGGGAAGTATGATGTTATAAAGTGCAACAGTTAAAATACATAAACTGTGTTTGCGATACCTCTTATGCTGCTGTACATATTGGGGTTTAATTTGAAAAGACTCTGACCCTTAGCTGAAAAACTTGTTGTGAAATTGAAAACAAATTTTTAATTGCGGGCGAATGGGACTAAAAGTAACTTTACGCTTACCCATGGAGAGTGGATACACAGACCATATTAAATGAGCTAACAAAATCCTGTATCATCTTTGTCACTCCTGCGTCTCCTTTTGGAAAAGCCATTTAAAAGCAAATATAACACAGAGTAAGGCCTTAAGTTAAAATAGACTGCACAGATAATCATAATTACTGGTCAACTCAGACATTGTATCTATATGAATGCATCATATCTAATAATCATTTAGTGAAGACTTAGAAACAATTACAATTTAGAAATTAACATTTTACCTGTTTTCCCATGTATCTGTCCATGTTGTCAATTATCGTGGTTGATGAATAAATTAACTGAGTTCTCTTGTGACAGGTTTTCAACAACAAAAGCAACAGGAAGTTTTCTCTCTCCTCTTTTAAAAATTGAAGAGCATATTTACTTATATGAGCCAATAATTATCCTGGTTGTTTCCTAATTTAAAAAATAATTCAAACAGATCATACATTATATTGTTTATGCAAATTATAGTATTTATGAAAAAATAAATACTAGCTGAAACACATCTTGAAACTTTAACTACAACTGCCACTGTTGATATAAAATGAGGTCTAATAGAGTCAACCTTTAGATTATTTCATATGAAACTATAACATTTTGTCAAAATATAACAGTTACTTTTACTCATGTAAAATAGAGAAACAATTTTGTAAATGTGATGATGTGTAATTTATTTATTTTTTGGCACATAGCACAGTGTTGCTCTTTTCCTCAGTGCTGTTTGGCATGTCAGGGCCGCCTGTTGTTTGAGAGGTTCAACTTGACTTCTTCAGTAATGCTTTAAATTAGAAAAGTCTCACTAGAATTTAAATTGGTCACATCAGTTTTGATGTCTGCGCTCCACAATATCGAGGGAAGCCCAGTTGTTTCACGGGCGTACCAGAGAACAGAGTTTATCATGATCGTTAGCTTGTTCCGTTTCACTCGTGCGAACGTGCAGATGAGAAGCATTTAGCTGATTGTGAGATTATCATTAAATCTGCCTCGGCAGTCCTAAATAGGCTGCTGAAATATCTTCAATGGGAGAACCATGGCATTGTTCTTTCCCTGCTGTCCGCGACTAAGTCTGAATAGACCTGCGACCCACCAGTTGAGAAACACTGAATTATAATTTACTTACATTTATATTTTATACAGTACATTGGGGTGGCAAATGGGCAGATGCTTATTTTTACACCCTAGTAGATTAACCCCTTCCCATACCCAGACTTTCAATATTAGAAAATCCTTTACAAAAATACTAATTATTACATGTTTAAAATTATGATAATTTAAACAAAGAGTGAAATAAACCGAAACCATTTTTTTTTGTGAAATTCACAAAATTTTACAAAATTATGACTGTTCCACAGTGTTGTCATTTCCACTACACCAAACAATTTTTCCCTTAATCAAGTTTTTTCCAAAAGTTAGTGTACTTATTAACCAAGTCAAATTTAAGGTAAAATCACTTGTAAGAAGAATGTACTATAAATAATGGCCGTTAAGCTGTATTTTTGCCAAATTATGCAAAAAGTGTAAAAATATTATTTGATTGTATGTATTTAGAAAACATATCATGTGAAATTAGCTTTAGCAAGACAACGGGTTGACAACTTTATTCCAAAAATGTAATTTCCATCACTGTCATAGAGGATTTTGTTCTTATATAGGAAACTAATTCATGATCACTGTCAAAATTCATCTGTGACCTATCATGTCCTTTCATCATACTCTATATACTCCATCTTTTATGCAGCAGTAGCAACATAGTTGAAACAAATTTTACCATCAGTTTATTATTGCGAAATAATGGGGCTTTTTGGGTGCATTTTATTTCTTTGACAATTGCCCCAAAGCACTGCGGCTGTGGACTTTCATATCCCTTGTCTGAAGATGGATGGTTGCCCCAAGTGTGTAATGTTGAAAAATGTTCTGTGCGTCCACAATCAAATATAATGCCTCATTTCATCAGTTTTAACGACCTCATTTGAACGCACTTAATGACTCTTACAAATGTCCGGGCGAAGGATTGGATTCACGGGGTAATCTCTGAGGGTTTTGTCCACCGCATCCTGTCATTCAGCCACATGCATCTCCATTAGAGAGCAATCGCACTAGAGTGCAGCTACGCAGCAATTATAGTCCGCATAGTGAAGGTCATTGAAGAAAACTCTGAGGCCATTTGTACCCATTTGCTTTTTTGTAGTAGTCTTACAGTGCCGTTATTTCACATTACCATTTTTACTGTTGTTTATTATTGCTTTTCCATGTAGGTTATTTGTCATGGTTAGTAGGTTCTCTTATTGGGAGGTGAACTCTTACACTGGTGGATTCTGGCTAATGGTTGAAAACAGCGGTTGTGGTCTCACAAAAGAGCTTACATTCAGCTATATATATATATATATATATATATATATATATATATATATATATATATATGGATGGATGGATGGATGGAGAAGAGAAGAGAAGAGAAGAGAAGAGAAGAGAAGAGAAGAGAAGAGAAGAGAAGATCGAATGGATAAAAGGGAGAAAGAATATGTAGCAGAATTAATAAATTTTAGGCCTTTTAGAAACTGGAATGTTTAATGAATATGTAATTTCACTGATAACATCTCATTGTAGCATCACTCAGTATATGACTCATTTATTAAGCTGACGATTTCTAGTTGCTCTGTTCAGGGATGTTAATCTTCACTTGGTGACCTGTTTTCAGGTATTACAAAAGCCTTTAATTACTCGCTCACCAAAATCTCATAAAGTGAGACTAGACTGAATTACTGTCAGTGGAGAGGTCAAGTTGAATACAACAAACAATTTGCTGCAGTGCAGAAGCCAATACGTATTAAAACGACATCAGTGCCATAAAACATAGGAAAATCTATATGCCAAAGGGATATGTTGTTTGACACATTATTTTGTCATTAAAGTGAAGTCTCTCGAGTGGTATGGGGCATGCATTTGACATTCAGTTCCGAATGTAGATCTTTTTTTAAGATTGGGGCCAAAGAGAGGCCAAAAGGGGGCCGAATCAATATAACATGGCAACATGATTCTGTTTTTTGTTTTTTTAAAGGAATGTTGATTTACATTTATGCATTTGGCAGACGCTTTTATCCAAAGCGACTTACAGCGACTTACAGTGCACATATTACAGGGACAATCCCCCCGGAACAACCTGGAGTTAAGTGCCTTGCTCAAGGGCCCAACAGTGGCATCTTGGTGGTGCTGGGCCTTGAACCCCTAACCTTCTGGCCAGTAACCCTGAGCCTCAACCACTGAGCCACCACTGCCCATGATTTGGAAGAAAAGATAACCCAAACAATTACATTTCAATAAAAAATTGCCATTACAATAAAAAAAATGTGTGCATTCAATTCACATATACATTTTCTTGTTGATTAATCTATAATTAGCCTATTACAAAGTTAGTGAAAAATATGCCGGTTTTGCATTGAAATTTAAAATTTAAAGGGCACCTATTATGGCATTTAAAATGTTCCTAATATTGTTTTGGGAGTCCCCAACAACAGTTTTACATGCATGCAATGACAAAAAACACTTTTGTTGTTTTATAATATGCATTTATGTTTACCTGATTTGCTCACCGACTCCCAAATGATTTGTTCAACGACTCATTTTTCCAAACCCCTCCTTTGCGTGACGCTAATCTGCGGTGATTGGTCAGATGACCCAGTCAGTTGTGATTGGTATACTCTGTGCAGAGATTGTCGGAAACGGAACGCCCATCACCGCTTTGTAGTAAAAAAATCTAAATCAGAGAAGGAATTTGAGTTGATTTATGTTAGCGATCATAGCCCAAAGTTCGGAGGTAAACACCCAATCAGTTATTGTTTGCGTTAGCCCAACGCATAAACATATTGATAAAGCACTGCATTACTAAAAGTTATTGCTCTATTCTTTATGACAACTCCAATAACATCGACAAACATTTCACATATTTCAAAAAAATAGAAGCTGCACTAGAAGCTGCACTGAGCGTAACGTACACAACACACACAAATACTTATTAAGCATGCTAAAAAACACATAAAAGCAACAATTATTAATAATACTTACAGGTTGTGATTCGGAGAAGGAAGCTGATCCAAATAAACTTGGTACTGAACCTTCCTTCAGTATCAACCGGCTCGCGAATCCACACTTGAAAGCATTCATGTTCGTAAAGCAATCGTCATTAAAATGACGCGAACACAGCACAAGGTTCGGGCTATACTTGTGTGGTATAGTTGTAAATATAAACTCTAGCCACTGATTCTTCACATGCTCGTACCTGGGCAGTGAAAAAAAGGTCGCTTTTGATATGCACTTCAGAACACAGCGTCTTGTTGTCGACATGATTTTTTAAAGTTTTCCCTGGTGTCTGCGCGCGCAATGAGTGGGCGCGGCCAATTTGATAATTTTTCGTCTTGACGTCACAATGAAAAGGAAAATGACTCATTGGAAATACGATTCATTACATTGACTCAGAGTCGACTCCTACATTTGAGAGACAATAACTTTTTTTACGGTGAACTTTCATATATAAAACTTTGCATGTTGTTTTTGTTCACTTAAATCTATGTTACACACTACATGAAAGGTAATTTTCAAAATTCCATAATAGGCTCCCTTTAACTGTTTACTGAATTCCCCCTAAAAAGAAACGTCTACATTTTGCTAAAAGATTGTAAATATAAGTGAATTCCAGTCAATGGGTTATATACAGTATGTAATTGATTTTCCAGCCATCATTTTATTAATTCTGCCCAAAACCTCCTGGGACTTCAACTGTCTCATTAGTGTATGTACAGTGAAGATCGAATAAGGCTTAAATAGCAGATGGGATCTGAACACCTGGCAAGACTATGAATGAAAAGTTTGATCTTTGTGTAGCGCATCCTTCTGGTGTGTTTTACATAGCTCAGAGCTGCTTTTAATGCATCTCATGAAATGCAGCCATTTAGTTGTCAAAAACATTTTAACAACAAGGAATACAGTCTGCAGATGAACTGGTTTACCGCAGCGAAGTTCAGTCTCATTTTTCAGCTCACGTGATAACACCTGAGACACATGGTGTCCCTGCTTACATCAGCATCTAGATGGGCAGAATGTAAACTGCAAAACACAGCTAATGTAAAAAACACAAACTGAAATGTATCCTAGTGCATGTCTCCGTGTTATGATGGGTGATCGTGGGCATTACGGTTGTACGGACATGATTGGACAAGAACATAATTCCCAGATAGTGCTTTCTAAATGGGTGAGGATCAAATACGCTGTAAAAATCAGAGAAGGTGATGCATCTAATGTAGGTAAAATACTGTAAATACAAGAAGTGCATTTTTCCTCATTTTACTGCAATATATATTTCAGGTGTTAATGTGGCATCATGACGATTGCTGGACTAGACTAACCATAACTCAACCGTCTTTTTTGGACCTGTACCATGATATTACCATGCTTTGTAGACATATAACATGGTCATTTTTTTTTACGTTTCTGTTCTTGTGCATGACAGTTCTGGTGCTCTGTAGCGCTGACCAGAAGGCAACCCTTCAAAAAGGTATTGGGCTGGATGAGTGGGGTTCAAAGGGAATTTTCCAGCCCTTTTCCTCACTCTGGAAGTGTAAAGTTCTTGAAGGGAGGGCAGGGGACAACAAATAATACGCTCAGCAGTCCTAACTCTCCTTTATATTCTTCTGATGTCCGATTTCGTAGCTGAACCAAACCAGACAGTTATTGAAGTGCAGAGGACAGACTCAATGACTGCTGAGTAAAACTCTATCATGCATGTGGCAGGTTGAACTTCCTCAGATGGCAAAGGAAATACAACCTCTGCTGGAACTTTTTACAATGGAATCAATGTTGGTCTGTTTAGGAGGGTCTGTTCCTCCTAAAGTCCACAATCATCTCCACTGTTTTGAGCATGTTCAGCTCCAGGTTGTTTGACTGCTCTAGACAGCCAGCTGTTCAACCTCCCTCATAATCCTGGATGAGGCTAATAACAGTAGTGTCATCTGCTTGACAGAGGGGTCCTTGGTGGTGCAGTCATTTGTGTACAGGGAAAAGAGTAGTGGGGAGAGCACACATCCCTGGAGGCAACCAGTGCTGATCGTACATGTGCTGGAAGTGAATTTCCCCAGTCTCACTAACTGCTACCTATCTGTCAGAAAGCTGGTGATCCACTGACAGATAGAGATGGGAACAGAGAGTTGATTTTATTTAGTTCGGAGAATAGCTAATATGATGGTTTTGAAAGCTGAACTGAAGTCCACAAAAAATATCCTTGCATGTGTCCCTGGTCTGTCCAGATGTAGCAGGATATGCTGCAATCCCATGTTGACTGCATCAGCCACAGACCTGTTTGCTCAATAAACAAATTGAAGGGAATACAGAAAGGTTCCAGTGATGTCCTTCAGGTGGGCCAACACCAGTCTCTCAATTGACTTAATTACCAAAGATGCCAGAGCGACAGGTCTGTAGTCATTAAGTCCCTTGATTTTGGGTTTCTTTGGGACAGGGATGATGGTGGAGTGTTTGAAGCAGCAGGGAAATTCACACTGCTCCAGTTATCTGTAGAAGATCTGTGTGAAGATGGGGCCAGCTAGTCAGATTGTAGACAAGTGGCTGAAACACCATCTTGGCCCTGTGCTTTCCTTGTTTTTCCTTTCCAGAAGACCCAGCACACATCCTCTTCACAGATCTTAATTGCAGGTTGAGTAGCAGAATGGGGAGGAGGGGGTTGCAGGAGGTGTTGATGTTTGTGTGAAGAGAAGGTCAGATTGGGTGTGGGGTGTGAGACTGGGCTTTTCTACAGTAAAACACATTCAGGTTGTTAGCCAGTTGTTGATTCCCTACAGTGTTGGGGGATAGTGTCTTGTAGTTAGTAATATCTTTCAGGTCTCTCCACACTAATGCAGGGTCGTTAGCTGAAAGAATATTTTTCAGCTTCTGAGAGTAGCTTCTTTTAACCACTCTAATCTCTTTTGTCAGTGTGTTTCTGGCCTGGTCGTACAAGAGTTTATCCCCAGTTCTGTAAGCATCCTCTTTAGCCTGAAAAAGCTGCATGAAGTTAGCTGTAAACCATGGTTTGTCGTTGTTGAACGTTAAATAAGTCCTAGTAGGAATGCACATATTTTCACAGAAACTGATATATGATGTCACAGTATCTGTGAGCTTGTCCAGATTGGTGTCTGCAGCTTCAAACACACTCCAGTCAGTGCAGTCAAAGCAGGCTTGTAGTGTCAGCTCTGCTTTGTCGGTCCATCTTTTTACACTCTTTACTACAGGTTTAGCTGAAGATGAACCAGGCAGTGATCAGAGAGTCCCAAAGCTGCTCTAGGGACAGAGCAATATGCATCCTTTAATGTTGTGTAGCAGTGATCCAGTATATTTCTGTCTCTGGTGGGGCATGTAATATGCTGTCTGTATTTTTGCAGGTGAGTTTGGCTCGGTTAAAATCGCAGGGAATAATAATAAGTGAGTCTAGGAATTGTTGTTCCGTGTCCGTGATCTGACTAACCAGCTGTTGCAGTGCTGCGCTCACACATGCTTGTGGAGGAATATAAACACTGACCAGAATAAACGAGGAAAACGCCCACGGCGAGTAGAAAAGTCTCACAGTTGATAAAGAGCACTTCCAAATTAGTACAGCACATCTTCTTTAGTGTTGTTACATCTGTACACCAACTTTCATTGATGTAAAAGCATGTTCCACCGCCTCTCATTTTCCTCGTTGAATCTGCAAGGCGATCCGCTCTGAACAGCTGAAAGCCCGGCAGATGTAATGCACTGTCCGGAATGGCTTCACTCAGCCAGGTTGCTATGAAGAACGGGTTTGTACGGGTGACGAGATATAGTTTGTCCGTTTTGTTAGGAAGAGAGCGGTGATTCGCTAGATGAATACTCTGCAGCGCTGTTCAAAAGCCGTGGTGACTGAGCTTGACCAGCGCGCTGGCTCGCATCCCTCGCTTGCGTCTCAAAAAGGTCAGGCAAAATATCTGAATAGTCAAAAACTGGGAAAAGATTGTCTGGTATGTGCTGCCGAATGTTCAGCAGTTCATCCCTGGTAAAACCGTTGGGAAAAAAATTACTAAACATAGGACAAACAAACAAAAACATGCTTTTTAGGCATATAATGTGGTGATAATTTTTTTCTATATGCACCATGATAATTCCATGTTTTTTGGACATAAACCATGGCAAAACCATGTTTTGTTAACATGCACCATTGTAATGGTGGGTCTGCTCCAGCATACCTAAAAACATTTATGCAGAGCTACGTTCCCACCACAAGCCTGCGGTCGGCTAAGGAACGTCGCCTTGTCGTACCAAAACAAAGAGGCACCAAAACACTTTCCCGGACTTTCAGTTTCATCATACCACGGTGGTGGAATGACCTTCCCAACTCAATCCGGGAAGCTGACTCACTCTCTATCTTCAAAAAACGGCTAAAAACACATCTTTTCCAAAAGCACTTAACCGTTCACTAAAAAAAAAAAAAAAAATTATTTACATTTCTTGTTGCACTTAAATCTGTTTTGTATACTATTCTGATGATAGTGAAACTTTGTAATATGGCACTTTTTGTACCACTGTCTCCCTAAGATGATTCGCTGAAGTTCTTCCTCTTTTGTAAGTCGCTTTGGATAAAAGCGTCTGCCAAATGAATAAATGTAAATGTAAATGTAATACAATGTTTTTTTATATGCACCATGGTAATACCATGTTTTTGGACGTATACCATGGTAATAACTTGTTTTTGTATATGCACGATTGTAATACCATGTTGTTGTTGTTTTTTTTTATATATACATATAAGGTGGTAATACTGTTTTATTTTTAACAATGATAATGTAATGTTTTTTTTTTAAAGTACGACTGGAAATACCATATTTGTTTTTATGTGCCACGGTAATACTATGTATTCTTTGAAGTGCCTTGCAGTACCACACAAATACTATGGTATATTAAAGCATGAATATAATCACATCAATTGCCATCTAAATCCATTACAATACCATGACACTGCTATAGTGCTTTTTTTAAGGGTCAGCAGAAGCCCAGTATGATATTCCCTAAGCTGCTTATCAGAAAAACAAAGTTACACAAAACATCATTCACAGAGATCGTCATGCTAGCGAATAGAGCGTCAGGTATTGTTCCAATAGTAAATAGCCCTTCAACTCACGCTGCTGGTTCTGTCTGGTGTTTTTGTGATTCTGTGTATGAATGACAGTCATGTGGTTTGGGACAGAGGTCCCGGCTGATGTGTGGCATTCTTCTGGGTTTTCTCCTCCATTTAATGACCCGATTTCCTGCTGATTTAGCTGCATTGACAAACCCAAGGCCACGACAGAATCAGGCTATTTCTGCCCACTGGTAATTGGATGGAAAAAGCAAAGGACCTTTTCACAGTGTGTTTTTCCTGAGGAAAATTACATCACTGTGAGGAGGTGTATACTGTTATTTTTGGTGCCAATGTGTTTTTGTTATTCTGCTCAACATCATTTAGAAGCACCTGCTTGAAAGGGTCAGCTTTTCTTTCTTTAAATACATTCATAACCTAAAGCAAAGTTTGGTTTGGGTTATTGAGTTTACAGGGCAATATGGGCCAGTTACAACCAATAAAAGAATAGATATGTGTAATTGCACTAATTGTTTCTTATTGGTACATATTTTGCGTTCTTTATGGCTTTTAAATATATCATTTAATATAATTACCTTTTTTCATTTTTTAAGAGTCAGCTGCCATTGGTTGATAAAAATTTTTTTTAAAAACAAAGTAAATATTATTTGTTTTAAGAATATAAATACTGTAAATAAAACAACAACAAAAAAACAATTGTTTAAAAAATATTGTTTGCAGTGACACAGCCATGAATAAAGGACTATTCAATTCAGTGTCTGCTCACCATTTCTGTGAATTCACCTATTAAAGGAATGCTTGGAATACTCTTTAGTCTGATGGCAAGTGAACTTTGGCAACCCACATTTAAGTTTGAAAACCTTTTGCACTTCAATATGTACAGCAGCTCAATAGATATTCTAACAATGTTTGAATAGTTATGACAGTTCTGAGTTTGAATGTCAACCACTTTTTCCACTTCCCCCTTTTATTGTACTATTATGACCTGCATAGATGTTTGCTCTCCAATCTACAAAAATGGCTCTAGTTCAAGTGATTCTGCACCTTAAATTGTACTCATCCAGAACAAATTATCCGCACATTCCCATTATTTACCTTGGCTACAGCTATGTGGGTAGAGGAAAGAGAAGAGAATAAAAAAGTCAATGGGGAAATCTCAGGGCCAGCAAAACTTTCTCTGCTGCCAACAGACCTCAAAATTAATAACTCATAATTTTTTTTTAATTCACATATGTTTTTATTTAATTATAATAAAAACATTTTGCTATGGTATAGTTTGATTGCTTTTCATTTCTTGGAACATAAAACTCAATAATATTATTCAAATTTTCCATTAACAGGACTTGATATCTAACAAAATTGTTTCTCAAGTAAATGCATCTTGTTGTCAAGATGTTACTGTATTTTTACTGAAAGCAAGTAAAAATACAGAGTAAGAAAATTATTTATACATTATATATATATATATATATATACATACATACATGGTTGGGGAGTAACGGAATACATGTAACGGGATTACATATTTAAAATACAAATTATAAGTTACTGTAATCCACAACAGTTACAACCAAAATAATTGATAATTAGAATACAGTTACATTCAAAAAGTAGTTGATTACTTAAGAGATTACTTTGCATTTTATTGTAATTTGTTTCATTTAATATTTAGTCTTTTCAGATGGAAAACATTTATACATATAAATGATGCAATCTAAAGTGCATTTGAACAGCGGTGAAACACTTTCTTATGATGTTACATTCATACGAGCAGACAGAGAAGTAGGTTTGAAGTAAGTTTGGAGCAGAAGAAATAGAAATAATCCTTGTGTAAATTGTCAGACTTACGCTAAGCTAAAATGCTATTTCTAGCCATTGTACATGCACGTGTTACCAGACACGATCATATTTATTTATCAAGAAAATTCACGTAGGATCATAATTTCTTTTTTCTAGTAAGACCTTTGAAATTAGGGCAAAATCATATTCTTGATAATCATTTTTGTATTGTTTTCCTGTAAAAATACCTTGAGTAATCTAACGAAATACATTAAAATTAAATTTTACAGCATGTATTCTGCAATCTGTATTGGAATAAAAGTAACCCTCCCAGCCTTGTATATATACAGTGTAGAGTGATTGATTAACATACAGTAGAGTAGATGAATATCATCTCTGCATTTGGATTACATTTTAGGCCATGTTTCCCATGTAGTCTTAAAGTAATCACCCCTGGTGTAGAGATTCTCTCTTTGTAGCTCTTTGGGTCAAAATGGGAGTTATGTTCTGTGAATCAGAGCAGACAGTCTCAAGCCAAGTGAAAATAGCATGTCAAAGGAAATTATGTGACACCTGGTGATGAATAGATCTTTTGTTTTGAAAAACAGCTTTTCCTCTCTCTTCACTTACCCCCTGACTGTGCCACCAGATTCTCTTTGGCCGTTGCATTTTGGAAAGAAAGACAAAATAAAATAGAAAAACACATTTTGCAGAGGTGCACAAGTTAAAGAACACTTTAACAGCTGAATTGATACACCCTGGCAACCACCCAAAAACACTATAACAACATCACAACACTAACAACCACTCCTTAGCAACAGCTTAACACCCTGAGAAAACTTCACAAACAGCTCAGAAAACCTAGCAACTGCATAACACACTAACAACTACCCGACAACACTAGCAACCACTCAAAACACCTTAGCAACTGGATAACACCCTGACAACCATTTAACAATACTCTAGCAACCCCTCAAAAGACCCTAGCAACCAAATAACACACTAACAACTACCCGACAACACTAGCAACCACTCAAAACACCTTAGCAACTGCATAAAACCCTGACAACCATCTGACAACAGTATATCAACCAGAAAACCATAGCAACTGCATAACACACTAGCAACCACTCATAACACCTTAGCAACTACATAACACCATAAAAACCATTTGACAACAATCTAGCAACCCCTTCAAAGACCCTAGCAACCACATAAATTACTGAAAACATCTTAAAACACCTTAGCAACTGCATAACACCCTGACACCTTAGCAACCACTCAGAAGACCCTATCAACCAAATAACTCACTAGCAACCGCTCAAAACACCTTAGAAGCTGCATAACACCCTGACAACCACCTGACAATCATCTTACAACAGTATAGCAACCAGCAGACCATAACAAACACATAGCACACTAACAACCACTCAAAACACTTCAGCATAATTATGGATAACACCATAACAACCACCCATAACACACAAACATTCACCCAGCAACACTCTAGTAACTGCTTAGAAGACCCTAGCAACTGCAAAAATCACTAGCAACCACTCAGAGCACCTTAGCAACACCCTGATAACACTCTAGCAATGGCATAACATAACAACATTCATGAAGAACACCTTAAAAACTGCATAGCAACATCTAGGGAACCACTCACAGCAACCTGGCATTACCTGCCAGTTTAATGTGCATGCACCACTCACATTTTCTTCTGAAAGTGTAAAAATCTAGTTTTCACCTGTATTTTGTAATGAGTGTAGAGGATCTTTTTAATGCCTAAATGTCAGCTTCTTTATAGGTAAGCGCAAGACTGATTAACATTGCCCCGTTACTGATCTGGCAACCTCGTGCTGTCCAACTGGCACTTTAATTCACTCATGATATCATCTCTCTCTTTGTCTCTCTCTACCTCTTGTTGAAAATAATTTTCTTCTTTTAATCAGCCTAAGATGGTTTGCTGGCCTTAGCTGGTCTCAAAGCCTGATCTTTTGGCTGACTTTTTATCTGATCAGGCTGGGTGATATCTAGACCAGCTTTGCAAGGCTGGGAGACCATCTGCAAAAGCCATGACCGGCTTAAATCACCTAAGACCAACAAACCATCCTAGGCTGGTTTAGCTGTTATTTTTTTATTAAATGTTTTGTTTAAACCAGTAGGATCTCCCACTATCTTCTGTGCTCTGGTACACACACATCCACATACATGCTCCCCTACAGTTTATACCGCATGCATGCAGCGTTCTTGCAAGTCAGCCAGATAACATGTTCCTAACTGGCATGTTTCTGCCAGCATGAGCACATGCCCGGTCCTGCCGGTTCTCAATGAGTCATCCGCCTACCTCTCCATGGACCAGCCCTCCTTCCACCAGCTCTTTCTCTATTTTTCAAGAATAATCACTCCATCCGTGATCACTGTGATATTCAGCATCTTTGGGTTTTGACAGTCGATATGTGAGAGACTTGAAATAAACTGTAGTAGATAAACATATACCAGCAAGATTGGTCTGCTGTATACAGTACATAAAGATATTTGGTAGGTGTCCAAGCTTCTGGTGCTCTCTATAGTTCACTATATTGTAGAGTCACTCTACAAATCTGTATTATAGCAGCAATGTTCATATTATTTAAAATGAGAATACTTTTGGGGGGGTGTACTTGTATCCCCAATGTTTCAATGAAGCATATGCATATGAAATGGACAGAGCTAACTGAAATTGCCAGATCCATTCTAATTGGTTGGCTTCTACGCAATTTTCTGGTACTCAGGGCGCACAGGTCTTTATCAGTCTGCCAGGAAACTAGGTGTGTTTACAAGTTGTGTGGATCTGCCAGAATATGTGAGGCTCGAAGCTTTGAATATTTGAAAGATATTGAGTTTTGTTTGAAACAAATATTTTGCTTTGTCAGATTTATGTGCTGTCATGGCCACGATAAAAGCTTTGCTCATGCTGTTATAATTTGTTTTGTCTTTTTTGATTTTGTTTTAGAAATGACAATCAAAGTCGTGTTACAAGTTCCAAGGCTTACTGTTCAATGAATGCTTTCAAAGATGTAGTAGTTGTTAGATTTTCCAAAGTTTGAAAGTTTGATGTCATTGCAGTATTCAAGAGTTTAGTTTGAGGCACTTGGTAGCAAGTAAACAAATTTGCTTCTTTGTTCTCAGAGTTGTATCCAATTTTAGATTTACTCGCATCTAAATGTAGAGTAAATGGAGTGGTGGTGGTGTAGTGGTCTAAGCACATAACTGGTAATCTGGTTATCAGAAGGACGCTGGTTTGAGCCCCACAGCCACCACCATTGTGTCCTTGAGCAAGGCACTTAACTCCAGGTTGCTCCAGGGGGATTGCATAAGTCGCTTTGGGTGAAAGCGACTTATGCATTTTATTTAAAAATGTTTTAAATAAAAGCATCCTTTAGACGAAGCATACAAGTGGATATTTATCTAAACAATTTATCTATCACATAGAGTAAGTATGATTTCAACCATTTACATGTAAATGCCCCAAAAATGTATGACTAAGTAAAGAGGTTATGGTTTCTTTCTAAATTCCTCCTCAATTTCTTTTAGCTGTAAGTGCGTTCTTTTGTGCGTTTATTTATTTATATATATATGTGTGTGTGTGTGTGTGTGTGTGTGTGTGTGTGTGTGTTTTCTGTCTTTGATTCTAACTGAAAATAGGTGGAAATATAGAACGCAGCAAGGCGTTTAGTGAACCTGTTTAGAGGTACCCTATCTATCCATATCTATCCATCTAACGTTAATGTTGAAGGGAACGTTAGTGTTTCACAAAATGGTAAGTGTAGATAGCTAGATGCCAGATAGTTCCCAGCTTGTTTGTGTGGTACTGCAAGGGCCATCCACTACTCATCAGCCTCTACATTAATTCATTTTATAGATGAAATGCAGGCTCAGAGAGGAAGCCAGTCAGTCTTGGGGCTGGGAAAGCAGAGCAGGTGCAGCAGAATAAGGCCAGGTTAGGAAATCAAGTGTACATAAAATATAATATTATTACAGGAATGTCTCTCTGAAATGTTTGATTCTGATTTGTCAGTTACAACGTTATATGACCGATAATGATCGTCGTCAGTAGCAAGGCTTTATAATGACTGAGCATCCGGCCCTTCTTTCATGTCTCTTATCACACTTCAGATGGACGCGCTCTTGTTTTATTCAAACACAGCTAGTGTCATCATGCCTCTTATATGTATATATATTTATGTGTGTATGCACAAAACATCTTACAGCTACAAGAAATTAAGGAGGAATTTAGAAAGAAACCATAACCTCTTTACTGTCTGCAACATCCTTCCTACTTTCTGTCTGTTCTCGTCCAACAACATCCAATCACGAGAGAGTCGAAGAGATGCAGCCAATCAATACAGTATTTGGTCAGCAGCCAATAGCATTTGTTAACAGAAAGGATTGGGCCCCGCCCCTGAGTGTCAAAACCGACTTGTGTGCAGAAAATAACTCACGCGTGTGTACAGATCTGCGCGCGCGTGTGCAGAAAAGAACTCACGCGTGTGTGCAGAAAATAACTCACGCGTGTGTGCAGAAAATAACTCACGCGTGTGTGCAGAAAATAACTCGCGTGTGTGTACAGTTCTGCGCGCGTGCAGAAAATAACTTGTGCGTGTGTGGGACTTGTTAATTTGTGTGCACAATCATATTTTTTCTGCTCGAGTTTGTGATTTGCAAGTTCTGCAGGTTTAAATTTTACATGCGAGCTGTGTCATGGTGCTCACGCTGTTGAAATTCGCTTGCGCGCTGTGTTTTTGCGCTTGCGCTGTTTTGTCCAACTTCTAACGCCATACATGTCCCTTTATGGGATTTATCATTTGTGTTAGAGGCACACTTTGGTGTCCCTTTCGAGCCCTTGGCAACAGTTACTGGTAAGGTTTTGACTCTTAAAACGGCCCGGCTAGTGGCAGTGTCGGGTTGCGACAGTCGGGTTGTTTGCGTTCATATGCTGTTTCATCCGATATCATCTTGTGAGTTATTGAATACATCTTTGGAGCACACACCACCAGTGTGTCTCGTACTGCTTTTCACCCTTTATACCATGTACACACACACACACACACATATATATATTAGGGCTGTCAATCGATTAAAAATGTTAATCGAATTAATTACATGATGTCCCAAATAATCGCATTAAATTGCATTTACAAATATTTACTGAGAAAGCCCATCATATAACAATAATTCAATATATAATGATGAAATAATTATACATAGTTATCTTTAAATATTATATATATATATATATATATATATATATATATATATATATATATATATATAGATAGATAGATAGATAGATAGATAGATAGATAGATAGATATAAAATAGAAAATGTTCAGATAACTAAAATGCATTACATTCTTGTGGCAGAAGAGTTAATCATTGATAAGACAATACAAAAACCGGTTTTAGAATACAATGTATTGTTTACTACCATATTATTGATCATAAGTCAATCATTGGCACACAGTTCACAGCAATCCATTTCACAAGTGAATTTGTCAATCAGTTGGAGATTTATTACGAGGGCTTGTTTAAGGACCCGTCAATTTACACCTGCGTCAGACATGCTTGTGTAGTGTCTTGGGTGCGTTACGTCATAAACATAAAATGTTTAGTTCACTGTTTCAAGTTAAATATCTAATACTTAAACACATCTTGAGATCTCTTGAGATCTCAAAACACCCATCAAGTGTTTTGAACACAAGAACATAAAGCATGTTTGTGTTGTGCTGCTGCTGGATGGTTGTTTTGTTCACTGTATAAACTGCGCATTGCCCATACAGCTAAAGTTTCACATACTGCCCTCTGGAGTAAACAGGTGGTATTACAATCTTGCATTTCTCAGGAATCGTCCGTATTACTGTCCGGGGGCATTGAGAATAATAGTGTTAATTTTTTTTAACGAGTTATTTTTGCATAAAATGAATCGCACAGAATTAATGCATTAAATCGACAGCCCTAACACGCAGTGTTAAATAAATAAAACAAATGTATCTCTTATATTTGTATAAATTATGAACGGGGTGTGAACATTTGAGACAAAAGGGAATGCAAACTTATCTTCTCAAATATATACTTTATACTGTTTATTAAACCTCTTATTAATGGGTTATCAGCTGTCTTTTTTTTTCTTCTGCTTTCTTTCTTTTTTCTGAACAGCAGTCTAAATCGAGCATTTCTGTGATTTGGCAACTAAAAACAGCCATTTGGCTCCTTAATGTTTCAGTTTAGGAGCCAATGGCTCCTTAGGCAATTTTTTGGTCTGGAGCCCTGCAACAGACATTATATTATAGTTGGCTGATTTTATAGTTTATTGACATAAAAATTGACATAAAAAGTATCAAACTAAGTTGAGACAAACCAAAAAAAATATATGTATATGTATATATGTATATGTGTGTATATATATATATATATATATATATATATATATATATAGTGACATTTTTTAAATGTAACAGCTTATAATATGTTAGACCTTGTGAAAACCTGAAATAAGTTCCTACGATAACCTTTATTACGTATAGTGAATTTTTGGCTATTAAGTGTTGTTCTTGCTTTTAGTGGAACATTTTCCGTCTTATTATTTTTCGGTGTTTTCGAGACTGTTTAGGATTTTGTGCTGCATGTAGCGCGTTGTTCAGCAATGGTTTATTCACAACCCGAGTTATGCCTTCTGAATAGCAAGCTAAAGTTCACCTGTGCGTTTGCTTTATTGTCTGTGCAGATGCAAGTTATAGGATTCATGTGTGTAAGGTGATTAACCCTCTAATGAAGCACTTCACTGTGCCAGCTCTTTCATTTGTCCAGCTCTTTCTGCAGAGAAATATGCTATGACTAAATGCTAATACTACATTTACACTGGTTTTAATGTAGTTTTTGTTTTGTTAACACTGGATCACTTTACATTTTGATGGCCTCTTTCTGTCTACACTCTTAAAAGAAAGGTTCTTTATTAGCATGCATGGTTCCATGAAGAACATTTTACATCCATGGAACCTTCCCATTGCCCAAAAGGTTCTTTGTAGTGTTAATAGATTTTTTAGTGGTTCTTTTAAAACAATTTCACTGAAAGGCTATTTGGGGAACCAAAAATTGTTCTTCTACTGCACTGCTGTGAAACATCCTTTTTGGAACTTTTATCATTTAATAGTTCACGTTCCTGTCTAACTTTTCTCTGAGACCACTCTAGGTGATGCCATACCCCTAAGGCATTTGCTTTAATGATCCACAGGTGCTGTCAGGTACGGCATTGTGAGCACCCAGCACAGCCCTTTAAAACACACAATAGCTTGCCTAGCAAAAGAAAACCACAGACACACAGAATGGATTCTTCAAATGCTCGACATTGCAATTCATCTTGGTTTTCGTTTGATCAAGAGGCCTTAGGTTGCCCAAGGCAGGAGAACAATAGGGGCATAAAGAAACCCTGAAGCCCCTTGATGGACAGAGGACCATTGTTTCTCGCCCCCCTGCCTTTGATGTGTGGTGCACTTTGGCGAAGTGGACAGGATGGTGGAGTGGAGGAGATAAATCTGTTGGTGCTGGATCTCCGCGGCCCCTCTCGCCACTGGCTTCCTCTGTTTGAAAAAAGACCCTGTTGTTCACAGCGTTCAACAGTCGTATTCTTCATGTCGCCTGGCATGTGTGGAGAGCATGCATTTCGGTAATATGAGAGCCTTGCAGGATGCTCGGAATCATCGAGGGGGCCCAAATCTCTTCTGAATCGAGCTTATTCTTCCTTCAAGCAAAGCAAAGCTCTTTGTTATGATGTGAAGACATGATCGGCTCACAATGGCAAATGTCTTTCCATTATGGCAAATTACGTCCATTCCCTGTAAACGACACCTGCGGCTTTGTTCTACCATGGCCGTGTTGTCGGATAATAGCTTTGCAAGTAATTATCTGGTGTATTTTCTGATTTTGCTTGAGAAATGACAATCAGTTTCTGCCATAAATGCATCTGTCTCTTAGCTCGGCGTATGCTGAGGCAGGATGGTATGGTGCAGAATACTGTTTGCATGCTCGCCTGATTTAAAGAGAGGTAGTTCACAGCCATGCTGTATGGGAAGTGGGTAACCATGGTGATATTTACCTCAGCTCCATGCTTGGCTGCCGCAATCTCAGATAAGGTCCTTTGGAAACATTTCTGACAATCCAGTTCTGTTTCTGACCAATCCAAGGGCATCATACAACTGGCTCATTTGTGTAGCTATGCATGGAGATGCTCGTAGTGATTAAATTTTTTAAATGGTGGAGAAGTGATTGACTATAAGTGGCATACAATCTGGCTACCTACTCATGCATTGAAAATGACATTTAGGAGATTAAATTGTAAAAGTTTTAGTCTTTAAAGTGCACTGCAGTGAATATGTTTTGTGGCCTCTCAGGGAGACCTCTAGATGATATGACACCATTGTTGTGATGAAAATGTTTGGTTTGAGAGCATCTAATCTTGCATATGACTTAGGGAGGAATTCACTAAGCATGATTTGCATCTTTTATTTTCACTCTCTGTATTATTTTAGCACCTGATTAACTTTTTATTGCAAATCAGTTAATGGAGGAGGTTGTTTAAATTAGTTAATGCATCAGGTATCATGAACTAACAGTTAAAGGAATGTTTGGGGTTCAATACAAGATAAGCTCAATCGACAGCATTTGTGGCATAATGTTGATTACCACAAAAATTTATTTTGACTTTAAAAACAAAAAAGGCAAATATCGAGGTTACGGTGAGGCACTTACAATGGAAGTGAATGGGGACAATTTTAAACACAGCAATGTGAAACTTATAATTTTATAAAAGCACTTGCATTAATACTTCTGTTAAAACTTGTGTATTTTTTGAGCTGTAAAGTTGTTTAAATTGTCATTTTTTGCAGTCTTTTTAGGGGATTATGGTTTGTTGACATTACATCGTCATGGTAATGAAGTTGTAAAGTTGGTTATAACTTTACACAGAAAAGGTTAGTAAGCGATTTTGTCACAGTAAAATCATGTTTATATGCATGTCTTGTGGCTACACTTTTGAAACGGTGAGTATTTTAACTTTAAAAAATTGGCCCTTTTCACTTCCATTATAATTCCATTAAAGAAAAGGAGGGATGAGTCGAAATTAAATTTTGTGGTAATCAACATTATTCCACAAATGATGTCAATTGAGCTCAATTGAAGCCGGAATATTCCTTAACTATGATATTTTTGCATTATTATTACTTTATTATTATTATTAATATTTGTATAATATTATTGTTCATTTTTTGTTTATATTTATAATGCATCAACTAATGTTAACAAACTAATGTATATGTAGAAAGCAAATTATTCATGATTAATAAATGCTGTCAACGTATTGTTCATTGTTAGTTCAGCTATTGCATGAGTTAATGTTAATGAATGCAACCATGTTTGTAAAGTGTTACCACCGGAACACTGTTTTTGCCCATTATAGTGCTTTTTAAGTCATTTGATCATAACAGTGTGTTGCTGCTGCCATAATTGATATTTGAAAAATATACTCAAACATTTGTTTTATTTTTATTTATTTATTTATTTTTGCATGTTTTCAAAATTCAGATGCTTCCCATGGGCAATAATAGAGCAATATAAATTGAGGCAGGCAAATAGCGCTGATATTTGTGAATGGAGCAATAATAGTAAGCCTAATTAACACAAAAGATGTGTTTGTGCTATAAATAATATAAAAAATATTTAAAATATATTAATATATAAGTTAATATATTTCAGTGCTATTTCAGCACATTTAGCACCTCATTTTGTAACTGGATTGTGGATGGTGATTGTATTTGCCCGTCATGGCATTTTGTTTAATAATTTTTTTTTGCCAGCTCGGTTGGGACAGTAGTTCAAAGTGCTACAAATATACATACATTTTATTTTCAGTAATGTATTTGTTCTATGCCAGAAATTGTTTTATTTTAAATAATAAAAATATGATAGATAGATAGATAGATTGATTGATTGATTGATTGATTGATTGATTGATTGATTGATTGATTTGTTAAACTGGACAAATAGGGTAAGTTACAATTCCATCAACTGGTCATGGACCAGCAGGCCATTCTCGTTGTTGAGCCCTGCCCATTACTGTAAGCCTTGCATCTGTACATGTGCATGTTATTAAGCGTTCACTATGTCCTTATTCTTACTACAGAACAGAAAGATGCTTCCAACAGAAAATCCCCGGCCAAGACTACAAGGTTTAAACAACTTTGCACTGAAGAGCACGAGAGCATTTATTTATTTATTCATTAATTTTTGGCAGCTTGGTTCGCACAGGACATGCACACAGAGTATCCCAGGCTGTTTTGTGTTGAGTCAGGGAAGCCATCTGCCACACAGCAATTATGGACCACCAGGGACGCAGGGCCTGGTATAACCAGAGATGAATTAAAACAGCTTGAAAATAGCGAAAGCTTGGCTACGCACAAGTCCTACCACGTTTTACAGTGTCTGTCATCACCTGCCCTCACCGATGTCAGCAGATGCCGTAAAGTCTGCAATGTACATTTTATGCTTTGCTTAACGGGACTGCAGACACATTTGATATCCTGCCTTATAAAAGGCAGAACAGGCTAAGGAAGATTTAGCATTATGTGACAGCTGCCCGCGAAAAATAGGATTATTACAGCAGAAAATACCACATTATAATTGATGATCGTTTGTATCTCTGGATCACGCTTTTTTCTTTTGAGAGTTTCAGTTGTAAGTAGACTTTGTTTGGGTTATTGCTTGGGGTTAATACATGTTTACAAGTTGCTGCCCCTAATCAAGTTCAGATTTGTAGGTTAAAAATATCACTTCCATGCCAGTGTTTGCTGCGTTGCTGTTCAGTTCAGAATCTACAGTACAAAGCCACGGCAAAAGAAGAAAGTTGTGAGCTTGCGGTCTGAATCAAATATTATGAAGTAAAAAGACTGCTCTACAAAATAATGCAAAGACAAATAAATATTTTACGTATTTTTGCATCAGTTTTTCTATTGGTTTTCTTTGTGAACATGCACTAGATGGATGTGTTTGACCATTGCACAACTTTATTTTTTTCCAGCGTCTGCAGCCTTTTTTAAATGCCATCCCAGGGTGAGAAGTCAAGAAAAAAATTGTCAAGACCCCTGCGTTCTGTTGTTTAACGTTTTATTTCATGTACAGTTATTAAAAGTAGCAACATTATTAACTTAAAGGGATAGTTCACCCAAAAATGAAAATTCTGTCATGATTTACTCACCCTCCAAGCATCCCAGATGTGGATGACTTTCTTTCTTCTGCAGAACTCAAATTAAGATTTTTAGAAGAATATTTCAGATCTGTAGGTCCTCACAATGCATGTAAATGGGCACCAATATTTTGAAACTCCATCACTATAGCAACTATGTTTTATTTAGTGGAAACTATACAATTAACAGTGGTTTTACTATGGTAATACAATAGTATCCAAATAGTAAACATGGTTTTATTAGTAATAATGCGGTAAACATGACTGCAGGAACCATCGTTAATTTTGTGGTTTCCATTGTTTTACTACAAACACCATGTTAGCATTGTAAATGCATGGCTAATTTTTGTGAGGGAATGCCACCCTAATTTAATATATATACATTCAATTTAAATATAGAACCTTTTTAATTTTTAAATATCAATGTATTGATATATATATATATATACAATTATTTCTTCTTTAAATATTCTTTCAATGAAGTTAGCTACTAATTGTTAGTTCCCTGTACAGTAGCTAAGTACTTTTAAAAGAGTAAAAACTGACTCTAGTTTAATGACTTAAAATGATGAGTAGCTTGTAGATAGGTTCATGGTGGTCCAAAAATGAGCTGGCAAAGAGAAATAAAGGCAACATCGAAGACTTTAGGTACGATAGGTCGTGTTCGACTTCCTCGTTGGGGAATCCAGGATGGGCCCAATAGATGGTTAGAGACCGTAGCAGAATGGTTGTAACCGGTTTCAGTGGCATGAATGTTGTTGTTGTTTAGCTGAGGTACCTATGAGGTAAAGATAATTATGATGGCCGGGCAGTGAAAGCCGCAAGGAAGCCCCCACACCACACCACACACACACACACACACACACACACACACACACACACACACACACACACACACACACACACCAAAGCCTCTTGAAGATGTGCAATAGCTCTGTGAATCACAAACGTTTGTGTTTTATAATATATAAAATGTACGCACAGCTTCAGCGCGTTATTGAATGGTGCTGCTCTGTTTACACATGCCCGCGGCTATTTTTAGTCTTCACGCAGTGCGCAATATTTGAGCGCTACTCACGAATAACATCTCAGATGTAGATGCTCAATAGTTTGGTTCACTCATATGTATTTAGAATGGCACCGGAGGTGCATTTTTACCAGAATTTGAATAAGAAGCTTGAATAATTAAACTACTGTGAACTTTTATGTATTCAAAACTGATTGTGCAAAAAAACTACACTGGTTTCAGGATTGGTGGTATCGGTGCATCCCTACTTGAAACATAAACTTGTAGCTTTTCACTTCTGTAGCCTGTTTGTCCAAAAGCAGTTATTGAAATGTATTAAGAAATCTCAGTCTGACCTATGTCAAACATATATAGCTGCACTTAAGTTGAATGCACAAATTATCGTAGATTACAGACATGCACTTAGTGTCTGGAGGTCAATCCGTTCCATCTCAACGCAGCAGTCATGATCAGATGTTTCATTTGCTGACAATGTCGACACGCAACGTAATCCCACAACAAATTGGCTCCGAGCCGTTGTGACAGAGATGCAGGATGGGTAAATTGATGAAGTAAAGCGCGGGTCAGGGAAGATAATGAAATGGAGGAAAACTCACAGGCTAGAGCGAGGGTTTGAAGGCGAGGTGTTTTCCATTAACTCAGAGGTGCGGAGTAGGGTGAAGTTGAGACACAGGGTTAACTCGTCTCTCTGAAACTCACCTCGTACATCTGCTTGGATCATAGCGCTGCCCCGTCACTCTGCCTGGCTGTTTGAAGTCGGCAAACTTCCTCGACTATTGATCTTAACTTGCGCCTGGATGTCTTTACATTTTCTTTCTTGTTCTGTAATGATATTCCTCCTTATTTTTTTCTTTTTTCTTTCAGCCCAAACTGCTTGACGTACTGACCCCATTCAAAGTTTGTATGAATGCGCCTAAAATATGAACATATCTAAATCTTTAACTCTATTGTTTTGCTGCCTTGTTTTGAGCAGTGTCATACTTCCCCCATCTGCTTTTGGTAAAACAACAGATAGTCCCGCTCCAAACTCACCCCATTGGATGAGCCAATGTTGCCATGTCGGACAGGTTGGGATTCTCAAAGAATGGAATGTTTTGAAAAATTCTGGGAAATCAGCCTTCGAATGGCTTCGAATAAGCTATGATACGAGAAAGTACTTGAACACTGAAAAAATTGCACAATTCACCTTAAAGTAAATTTATCCCTTAAAGGTTTAGGTTATCCAGGTCTGATAAGCAACATCTACAGTAGTTTAAATCAGAGATTATTTAGCAGAGATGGGCCACTTCGATCATAATGAATGGGAGAAATTGGAACTCTCAACTAAGGATCTCTGAGCACCTAACGGTCAACAGATTTGGAAAGGAAGTCCCGCCTTACAGTTCAAAGAGCCAATCAACTTACAGGGGGAACTCTGGAACGTGCATGTGCATTAAATATACAGACTGGGAAATTGTGTTTTTAGTGTAATATGAGGAAAAGAAGCACAATTTATGAAACCAGTATTGTCAGATTTTATTGCTGATTTGAAATATGTTTGTAAAGCTGTTCAATGGAAAGGAGGAGGCGAGAACCGGCTTCACGATATAAATAATATTTTAATGATTAAACTTAACCTGTTAACCTGCACCAGTGCGCAGTCGCACCGAAGAGTACCCCCAGTTTAATGTTTATGAATAGATTTAACGTGAAAGAACATCATTAATCTTGGCAAACTATATATCATTTTAAAGGTGTAAGCCTCAAGCATCGATGATAGAGCTCTGTTTTTCGATGAAAAGCTTATAACGAATGTATTTCTTGCATTTATGTAAGCAATACAGATCAAACACTCGTAATCAAAAACGGAGTACATACCAGTAGTGTCAGTAATAACGAGCCACACACGCATCCACTGCTAAAAGTTCCAGATTGAATGGAAAGGTGAGGGTCCACTGAATAACATCCCATAGAGCATTTTTAGTCCAAAAGAAACAATAACGTTGTAACATCGATGGTTATTCCTTTGTTTACATCGAGTTTCTTCAGGGTGAAGTATCATACTTGTCGGTTATGCAATACAATTATGCATAAAAACAGACTCCCGGTAGCCGAACGTTATATGGGTGTGTTGCTTAGAGTGTAATGAACAAATTAAGACCGCACACACACACACAAATACAAAGATAGGCAATATATAGGTCGAAATATCCAAACACTGCGGTCAGTTTTTTGACGTCATGATATGCTGATCCTATTGTTTTGTCTTTACAATGAAAGCCAATGAAAGAACTGAAATGATATGACTGATAGAAAATGTAGCCAAGCAGTGCACGATTCCAACGATATCCGGAAGTTTAAATTCCTCGCGAACAAGATGTTTTTTTATTTATTTGAATCAGCCACTAACCTGCGAATTAGGCTGTGACCACACCCCGCCATTTGACAACAAACGAGCCATAGTAAAAAGACGGTTCCCCAGTCAACATCTGTTTTCGCGTCTTACTTACTGGACGGATTATCTCATCAAATGGATCGTCAAAAGAAGTTTTTTCTGCTGAAGATGTTTTATTTGAGATCACTCGAAGCAGCGATGACTGAAATTGAGGAGTGAATACAGCGACGACGGTGATATGCTTGAGGACGGAAACATGGTCCAATTTTACATCGGTGAGTTGCTATGTAACATGCACACATTATACGTGTGTGTGTGTGAGAGAGAGAGAGAGAGAGAGAGAGAGAGAGAGAGTGTGTGTGTGTGTGTGTGTGTTTGTTTTCCCATTTGATTTATAAGGTAAATGCATTGTGGTCTGAAAAGATAAGGTACTGCACCTTATAAAACAATGGCTTGTCTGATGGCTGGCCATCAGTGTGATTGTTGATTCTATGTCTGACCATCCATATGAATGCTGTCTGTATCACTGGCCATCACCAGCCATTGAATGTTGAATGGGCTGACTATCGGTATGAATAGTGTATATGATGACTAAAATAGCTTGCAGTACCCTTCATAACATTTGGTCATTAGGATGCTTTTTGAGGTATCCAAGGAGGCTTCTTGGTACCTGGACATAGTCTTGGAAAAAATATTGCAGAAATCTCATTTTTCATAATATCTTCCTCAAATGTGAAATATAAACTGATGAGACTTGTGGCTTTCAATCAATTGCCTAACTGGATTCCTCCAGGTTGGTTCATTTATTTTTTCATAAAATAATGAAATGTTACTTGCAGTACAAATTATCTTCAAGACACTTTAAATTCTATAAATGTTTGTCTGTGTAAGTTTTTTCAACTTTTACATTTGGGTAATAAACTCCAAAGTGTCTTCTTTTTAAATATGTCTAAATTGTGCATGTAGAGCAAATTGTTCAGTAACTACAATTATTTTAGTTTGGGGATGTCATTTCTGGGGATGTGCCTCGGGCAGGTGAACAGAGAAATGGAACCAACATAGTCTTGGAAAAAAGCTTGCAGGAACCCCATTTTTCATTATATCTTCCTCAAATTTGAAATATAAACTGATGAGACTTGTGGCTTTCAATCCTTTACCTAATTGGATTCCTCCAGGTCTATTTTTATATATTTGTACATGAAATAATAAAACATTTTTTGAAGTTCACATTATTTATGAGGCACTTCAACTTTTATAACTTTTTATTTGTTTGAGCATTATCAACTCTGATTCATTGTTAGTAGAGTGCCAAGTGTCTTCTTTCCAAAGAGACCTTAATTGTGCCTGTGGTACACTGTTCTCAGGAGCTATATTTATTTTAATTCAGGTATGTCATTTTCAGCTGTGAGCCCCTGAGTGGGGGTGCAGGTTAACAGGTTAAACAAAAGACAAACACACACACATGTGCCTTCTGCCCCGTCTGCCAGCAAGTCATCCCCACAACCTGGATGAGGGAGGGTACAAGGGGAGGAAAACAGCAATAATTAAAATAGGGGGGTACTTTCTGTAACAGTGTAGTATCCCCCAAAAAAACACAAACATTTTAAAGAGAGGGAAAAGGCCAATGCAGAGCAGCAGTGAGAGAGAGAGAGAGGAGAGAGAGAGGAGAGAGAGATGAAAAAAAAAAGTACTCGCCGGTTCTCCGATACGCCATAGCTTGTTCCTCGGCCACTCCTCCACCCTCTAACGGACGACAGCCGTGCCTCTCCGGGCGGATCCGAGGCAGTCCTCCAGCCCCTGGCGGACGGAACTCCCCGTTGCTTTCTCTGGGAACAGAAGGGGACTCCCCCGCCCCTGGCAGCGGTTCTCCCACTCCAGGCGGTCGGCAGCGAACACCTCTCCGCTCGGATGGCCGACAATGGACTTAATTGCTAGAAAGACTTTGGTTAAATGCAGCTGATGTGAAATGGTCTATGAATATGAATGGACAAAGATTACATGGTTTGACAAACCCATTTAATCTATCTAACATTTTGTTTGGGTTTAAATCTCATTTTATGGTGCACTTTAATTTGAGGAATTATTTTATAGCATTTAGTAACTCCTCTACACTTCTGGTTTTTTAGCACTTATGCTGAATAATTAATTACCAATCCTAGTCTGACATGAGTACTTCTAAGAAATTTAGAAATACTGATTATAAGAGTCAGGCTGCCTCACAATGTGTAATTAGAGACTCATATTTTCAACGATACAGAAAATGCATCAGGAAATCTCGTAACCCAAACGTTACATGAACTGCAGCATGAGCATGTAAAGCGCTAATTTACATATTTTAATTACAGTTATCCAGAGTTTTGTGAATAGTAGGTTAAAATATGCTTTTTTTTACATAATGAGGATATAAAAATGGCACAAAATTAAATAAGTTTTGTGAAAATATAAAATAATAGGGCTAGATGTAATTCAGGGTTTGCTCTCTCAATCTGAATGCTTATTGGACTGCAGGTTTACTATATACTTTATAAAGTACATTTTATATATATATTTATTTATATAATTTTGATTCATAAATCTGTTTGTTCGTTCGTTCATAAATGTAATTTTTTTATCTATTTATTGTTTTTCCCATTTCTCTCTGTTTGTTTCACTTTGTGGTAATATGGTGTTTAAGTGAAAATGCACATTAGAGCTTTTGGTAGGACTCAAGTCCATTTGACATCATAGTTTTGTGCTAAATCTTTTTTTAGGGTTTGAATCTGTTATAGGGTTCATATACACTCCAGTTTGCAATTGGTACGAAAGTAATCTGAACTAACTGTTATTGAGAACGTATAATTTGCAAGTAATAGCCTAATTGATTTATTTTGCATAATAATTCTAACACCCTTTATTCAATTTAGCACAAAGTACTTCAAAAAACATAAAATCAAAATACACACAGTAAAACACAGTACATTCACATAGTAATAAAAGCAAGTCTATAAAAATGTGTTTTTAAATGAGACATAAAAACAGACACAGATTAATCAGACATGATAAAAACAAAATTGATCTAACTATCTGACATAACATTTCAAATTTAAATTTGTATTAAAATAGACGTATATTATAACCTCTGATTTATGAGTATTTAACTAAAAAATAATTATATATATATATATATATATATATATATATATATATATATATATATATATATATATATATATATGATATACAGGTTTTAAAACATTTAAATTAGTCAGATCATTGGGATTCAACAACAAATCCAACTGCAGGTTATCCACATTGCATTGAAAAATAATGATGTATTTTCAAAACACAGAACAAAGTGGTAACATATATAGTGAAAACAATATTGGCCCTAACAGTGATCCTTGCAGAACACCACAAATAGACATAAGTTTTATTGTGTGCATGTTTGATAGTAAAACCAAAGGATTAAAAACCATGGATAAAAAAGTGAATTTGGGGTCTTTTCCTCCTGCGTCATTACCTAGCTACAGTGGTAAACATAACATAGTTAAAATTCCTGGTTTGGAGCCAAATACTACAGTTTGAAAAGAGAGAAAAAGGGGGCATCAATGAACTCAGGTTTGGACCAAAAAATCAAACAGTGTTTTGAAAAGTTATTTTAACTTGACATGGATTCTTCAAAACATGGCACTCTTTTGACAGATGCGGCAAAAATGCTAGACTCATCACAACGGTTCAAAATGCCTGTCTATTTACTTAAAAAAAACAGAAACAAACACATTCTGTGTATACGGCTTCTTAGATGGTGTTTTTGCATTCATCAGTGCTGTTTTTAATTGTTAGTCTTTGATTATTACGAGTCTTGCTGTATTTTAAGCTGTTTACGCTAGGAGTAGTTCCTTTTTGAGACATCATGTCAGTTTAAGAACTTTAAAAGAACTTTAAAAAAACGTGTCTTGTGTAAATGGCCAATAAGTAATGTTTATTGGCAGAGCTGCTACATTAGCATTGCTACAAATTGCAAAGCTATAAGCTTAACCACATTTCTGAGTAGCGAGATGGTAGCTTCGCTAGTTTTTAAATCAAGTAGATTTTCAGTAGCGAAGCTATATTTTTGACTAGGTAGTTGTGTAGCGTTGAGAAAAGCTACACCGCTATGTAATGCCTTGTACCCGGTGTTTACTATCTCCAATTTTCTATCTAAACTAAAGATGTCCAATCACAAATTAATCGCTAATACGAGTCGGTTCTTTAAAATGAATTGGTCGCACGTGATACGAAAGCAGTCTGAATAGGTTCACGATTCAATCTGAATGCCTCAGAAAGCTTGTGCATGTTAATCATCGTATTACCATCTGATACCTTCAGAAATCACATTGTTATTGCCCAGATGTGCACGCTCGCACGCTCTCTCTCTCTCTCTCTCTCTCTCTCTCTCTCTCTCTCCCTCTCTTTGGCCTCTGATGGTATATCCTGTAATTCTGAGTCTAGCTGCTGTATATTATTGTATAGTATACTGTATGTATGCAGAGTTTTTATTTAGGAATGTTATAATTAAATTATGTTTAAATGGGTATGGGTTTGTAGAGGTAGTAGTCTAAATATGAAAAATAAAATGTAAAATAGTGATTTTAAATGTTGAACACGTGGGCTTGTATAAGTAGCATGTCTAAATATGAATTTACATGTTTTGTTTTTGTTTTTTTTTATGTGCACATACTGTATACTTGTATATTGTATTGCACCATACTGTAATATACTGTATCAACGCTTTGATAAATATAATGTGAATATGTCTTTTAGATGCTTTGTCTGCGGTTGAAAAAAGTATGAAGTAGCTTAAATGTAGCAAGCTACTTTTGGTGTGTAGCTTCTAGTGTAACTTGCTTCTTTCTCTTTAGTTTATCTTTTAGTTTAGCTTAACTAATTTTTCGGTTGAGTAGTTTGTAGCTTAGCTTACTAAATATTTTGTTTAGCTTGCCCAACACTGAAGGTTGCTTTGTTAATCTTTGAGTCCACCATTAGGATGCCTATATTTTGAATATGAATAATAGACAACACTTAATGGTTTACCTGCATTTACTGTCATACCGTGTTGATGAAAGCTGTTTTATGTGATAATGGATTATCTTCAGCTCATATATTCTCTCTCCGCAGGTGGCGGGTCTTTCTCCCGGCGAGACACAGACTCCAAGTCTCCTGTTGGCCCCTGGGGTGAGATGGGGTCAGACCCCCATCAACCAGTCCACCCCGTGGGAGACAGACGAGCCCCCTGCCAAGCAACACAGAGAAAATGACACCACCACAGGTATGTCTACACCTCCATAATGCATCTCTTTTCATAGTTCCTTTTCCTATAGATGTGTAAAACAGACTGAAAACATTATTATTATTATTATTATTATTATTATTAGGATGAATTGCTTATGTAGAATTCCTCATTTGCAAGTCACTTGCAAATGGATAAAATGAATTTTTCTAAATTCTCCATTTTCTGTCGAGAAAAACACAGTTCTTGTGTGAATGAGAAGTATAGATTAAACCATATCATTGTGGATGTAGCTGTAATGAAGCACACCTGGAATGCTTTTTTGACTAGTCAGCATTCAGGACCAAAACGCGAGGCAAATCTGGACCCCCCACTTAGAAACAATCTTACATTGGCTCATGTGTCTGGACATGAGGTTTTACACATTTCTTTGAAATTCTATACGCATTTCAAGGGGAAAATACTCAAGAACATTTAAGAAAGAAAATTAAGCCAATAATGTGAGGTCAGCCAAAGTATTGCACATTATACAGATGTTTTCTCTCATCAACCATATAGGCTAGAGTTAGAATCTTATTAATAAAGAGAGATTGTTGACCTCTCTGGCCTTCTCTCTAGCCTCAAGCCTACCGACTGATTATACATGTGAAATTGGACATTAATGTTCAGGAGGACAGTTTTGTGTTGGCCTTTCTGAAGCCCCCCAGGGCCTCCACAGGGGCTCCCGCTGTGCCATGATAGAATCAACCGAAGGGCTCACAGAGGGGGGTAGCGTTAGTATTGTGCTGCGCACTACATGGTCCCACTTCCGGCACCTTACCCGAAACACAAAGTAAGATGTCACTCAACATCCCCTCGTTGACAGCACTGAGCATAATATCACATATTCAGAGCCAGTGTAATGCTGATCTGTGGCACCCATTAGTTCTGGGACCAGCTACACACTTAAAGGAATAGTTTGCCCAAAAATGAATATTCTCTCATCATTTACTATACTCACACCTCATTTCCAAACCCATATGACTTTCTTTCTTATGTGTAAACGCAAAAAGTAATGTTTTAATGCTCAACGTGGTCTGTTTTTCATATTCAGAGTCTTCTGAAGGCATATGATAAGTTTTGGTGAGAAACAACCTAGAATTTTTCAGTGAAAATCTTAAAGTACATTAGGCTTTTGAGCACTACAAAACAATTTTCTTCACATGGCGAGAACTTTCGTTGTTTAGCGCTAAAACTACTCAAGTTCTCAGGAGTGTGAAAAAGCAAGTCACTGTAATGGTTTGGTTTTAGGTTTTGGTGAGATAAAACCAAAATAAAAGAGATAAAAAGTAATGCAAAAGACTATTTAATAAAAGCGCTAAAACAATGCAAGATATCTTGTGAACACACATGCCACTGTAACTTGCCACTTGACACAGACGTCAAGATTTCTACCGAAAAATTGCTTATATTTTGGGTGTTTCTCACCAAAACCTAGCGTAGGATTTAGAAGACTCAAAATATTTAGAAGAGCTGCATTTTATGATACTTTTTGGTCATTTTTAAGCTTTGAAGTGAGTCACTATCCACTGCCATTTTATTGTAAAGATAGACCAAAATATTAATTAAAATATATCTTTTTGTTTCAGCATAAAATAAGTCAGCGTTTGACTTTTTGCGTTGCATGGTGATGAAGTCCCCTCCCCAAAGTTTCACATAGATTTGCCTTATTTGCACTTTTTAATTTAAAATCGGAAAGAGACCCTTGGATAGGAACAATAAGCCATTGATTTAACTGCTCAATCAAGAAAAACTATTTATAATTTTGTCTGAAAGGACAAAAGCACTCTAATGCAACGACTGATATTTTATCGGCACACATAATTATATGAGCAATCAAGACTCTGATCCATACTGTTAATTTCATTAGCTTTTCAACTCTCGCTCAAGCTAGGGGCTATAATTGAATTTAAATGTATTCATTTTTCTTAACTAATAATACATATTTTTTTATTTTTTTGTCAAGAGACTTGATTGCAGCACACAAATCTTGAATATACCTAAATTCTCTGGGAATTAGCTTTGGGTAATAGCATTTTTCTGGCTGATACAGTTGGCAATATCAGACTTTTCTTTTGCTACCATGTCCATAGTGGTTGAAATTGAGTGTAGCTGTCCTTTAGATTGTTCTGAATAATGCATGTAACTCATTCAGGCTGCGGTAAGTCAATTCCCACTTGTATATTTCCGTCTCTTCAGACTATAGTCTGGTGAAGGCCAATGTCATGATTAATGTTTTTTTAATCTTTTCCACGCCTGCTATATTTTCTGCTATAGAACATCACTGTTGAGCAGCTATTTTTGAAGCTCCTTACCGGAGGAAGGGCACAAGTCCAAAACGAGCTCATATTCATGAGATATATCTGTGCTATTGAATTGTGGGCAAACCTTACCATAAGCAGCATCAATCTGGTTTCGATCCTGTGTCCCATGCCTTCCCAAGGAAGAAGCTTTGACATTCTCATCATGCTTCATTTAATGGAGGACAGCTTTTTTGTTTAAGAACTATACCAAGTAGATGATTTTTAGTTTGTATAAACTCTTACCCCTAAGTATTAAACATTGGCATGTTTCTTGTCCTGGAATTGTAATATATGAATAATACACATTGTTGTATGTGTATGCTGTATACATAATGCTAGGTATCAGTATCTAGTGGAGTCCAAACCACAACCGTATTGGCCATTGCAACATACATTTCTTAATAATTAAATTACTGCATTCACCGTTTAGTTTAACACTGCCCCAGATAAAGCACATGGCTGAATGTATACATGACTTGGCTTTTCCCTTCTTGTTTCACAGGGCCCCCATGGGTGCCTCCAGTGGTGTCGGCCTCTCAGCCCAGCCTTTTGCCTCACTCGTACGGGATGCCTCAGCCACCCATTTACAGCCAAGGTGTGTCCGTTCAGTCCCCAGTCATTGGCGTGACCCCGGCCATCCAGACCCCCTGCCCCCCACACCATCCACTCTTGAACGCCCACTTCCAACTTCCATCCATCTCTTCCCAACCACCGGGCAGCTTAGTCCTTAACCTGCAGAACCAGTCACCCTACGCCACCAGCCAACCACCAATGACCCCGTCGCCCTTAACGACGGCCTGTCAGGTAGTCCACCCCACCCCACAGAGTGTGGTTGGAAACGGTCACATGACTCACCCGCTGATAAAGCCCCCTGCTTTGCCTTCCGCCACGTTGCCGCTGACGAATGGGCAAGCGACGACTCAGCCCACACTCACCTCGTCCAATCAGAAAAGTCAAAACGGACTTCAGATGCTCCGTACGGTGGGAATGGGGAAGTACGAGTTCACAGACCCGAGTCACCCAAAAGGTAAGTTACCTTGTGGTTTTCAAACTAATGAGCATGCCCAAGGATGTCTTTCTTTTTAATGTTGGCAAGGAAGTTGACCACAGACCTGTTGTTAAAATATATCTTGTGAGTAATGGCCCGCGGTAGGAAAGCATCATCAAGGTCACGGATTCCAATCTTAAAACAACTGTCAATTTAACAAGGCTCTTCTCTGAAAACTTTTATGTCGCTTCCTAAGAGTCTCCTGCTGTGAAATCTTGACTGGTTTCAGGACTGTAAATTGTTGTTTGTACATATAGATAACCTTGGACGAGACTCTCTCGGTCCAGAAACAGATGTTGCATATTCCCTCAACAATTTTCAAATTTAATGAAGCTTTTAATCTAGGTTAAGATTGGCTTTCTAAGATCATTTTGATTTTTTTTATGAGCTCTATAAGATGAGTGCAATTTACTTTCCACATCGATGATACTTGCAATTGTCTCTTAAGATGCAAAAGAGCCAGTTAGATTAGACTTAATGCAATTTATGAAATTTAAATGTTTAAAACGCATTTAAAGCAATGGCATTGTTTGGCAGATTAATGTGCTCTACACTTTCATAATGCTACAATCTATTTGGTTTATATCTTTTTAAATGGAGACTCATTAGTTCCAAGATACATTTTTATTTATCTTTATTCAGATTAACTAAAATTAATTAAATATCTAATTTGATATAATGTGACATATCAGATCAGGTGTGAAGACAATGTACTTGCCTGCTTAATCCAGCCTAAGATAGTTTGCTTGTCTTTGTTGGTTTAAGATGGGATAGCTGGTCTCCCAACCTTGCTAAGCTGGTGTCATGCTGGGTTGGCTTGTCAACCAGCTGGTCTCCCAGCCTGACCAGCTGAACAAATCCAGTGTAAACCATCAAACCATACCAACTTCAACAGCTTGGTGGCTGGCTAAGACCAGAAAACCACCTAAGGCTGGATTAAGATGTATTTTCAGCACTATAGTTTAACCTCTAGTCACATTGTCATTTTTCCAACTCCTTTTTTGTTTTTGTTTAGCACTTGTTTTGCAACAAATGCCATCTATATTTTTCCCTGCTTAAAATTTTTTTAAAAGTAATTTAACCGGACTAAACTGTCAACTAGGTAAGCTGGGAGACCAGCTAGACCAGTTAAAAACCATCTTGGTCAATCTGGGAGAACAGCTTAAACTAGCTAAGGCCAGCAAAACCATCTTTGGCTCATTTAAGATACTTTTTTCTGCAGGGTTTGTACTATAATCTAACCTTTAGTCATTTTGTAATTTCATTTTAGTTTTTTAGTAGTTGATTTAATTAGTTGAAAAGTAGTTGAAAGATATATATATATATATATATATATATATATATATATATATATATATATATATATATTTTTTTAGTAGTTTTTACATTTTGCAGGGAATGTTTTCTTTTTCCGTTATAAAACATCTTAAACCGGTCTAAGATAGTATCCTGGTCTTAGCTGACCTCACAGTCTGGTCTGGCTGGTCTAGTTTGCTGATTTTAAATAGGCCGGATATTGTCAGTTGATCAGCCAGCCAGGGAGACCAGCTAGACCAGATCAAAATAATCTTTTCCAGGTTGGGAGACCAACTAGACCAGCAAACCAGTTTAGGCTGATGTAAAGGTGCTGTAAGTGATTTTAGCATTATGAAGCTTCCACGTGACTGAGCTGTTGAATTAGCCATGCCCCCTCATTCCAAAACCCTGCCCTCCAAAGATAGTTTTGAGACCAAAACCGAGCAAAAGAGCAGCATTGTTTGTTCCTGTGGCTGTCAAATACAATAGTGGCGCAATAGCGTCCTCAACTAACAAATATTATGAATCATAGCCTCAGTGATCCTCTTCAAATGAGAATGAGCAACATTATTGACAGGTGAGAAGCACCATGGTCCATCTACACATATTTGTTTGCTGTTTACAAAGTCTACAGCTGTCACACAGACCAGTGAGATATCTCAGGACACTTATTTCAATAAAATCTTTAAAGGTGTAGGACATTTTTTTGCATAGTTTTCCATGAAGAAAAAAAACAAAACGCTTACAGCATCTTTAAGCAGTTTTTTTTTTTTTCGCTCTCTGCAGGGTTGTCTTTTGACTCATCTTAACTAGTTCCATGTCATTCAGTTTGGTAGCTGATTTATTCAGAAAACTTCTAGTCACGAGTTTCACTGTGTTGACCGTATTAACACACAAGAGCCTTTCCTCTCAGACTCTGGTTGACAGATTTGTGCTGCCATGTGGTTTTCAGCTCTGTTTCCTGCTGATAGAACTCCTTAAAGAAGCACAGATCTTCATGGGTCAGCACCAATGTTTCCCCTAAACTGCGCACTTGCGCTGCCATGCACATCTGATTTTGCTTCTGCATCAGATGTTGACAGAAAAGATGCTGTTTACAGAAATGCCATTTTTTTAAAGAGACAGTACCGGTTTTAGCACATGTTCAACATATCAATGTCAATTCTTGTAACTAGTTCAATTTATGCAATTTAAAAATATACGGTATATTTATACATTAATATGGATTGAATACATTTATTTGTTCATTTTTAAAAAGCCAATGTGACAAAATGATGTAAAAGTAATAAAATATCATTAACAAAATGTATATTTTCCTAATGTACCTAGTTCAATTGTCCCCTGTATAGTTAACAGCATTAGCTGGGAGAGGTTTTTTTTATATGTAAGCAAAAGGGACAAAATAACTTAAATAAACCCAAATGAATCATAATTGAAAACAAGGTGGAAACATACACTGGGCTTTAAAACAACCCATGCACATACATAACCTCATTTGAACCCTATTGGTGAATGCGGAAATGCGGCTGCATGCCTGAACGGTTAAATGTGACTTTAGGCTGCCAGAAGTAGGGATGCAATAGTTTGCCTGTAGAAAAAAGTAATGTTAACTAGGCAGTGGGTTGATACAGTTTGTGCTTTAGAGGAAAAATCAGTCACCGTTTCTACTAATTTATATAAACTTGCCCTTAATTGGCATGTAAAGACAAAACGTGCTGTGGTTGTTCACCAGGGGCAGCACCAAATGTACAATGTACCCTTATTGGGGGTCTAGGGTCATGCTCCCCCGGGACAGCACTAAATAATTTAATTCTGTTGAATTTAGGAGAAGAATTTTTACATTTTTAGAAGTATATACTGTATCTTGTGTATCAATTAATGTATCATAAAGCTCTAACACCCAACAGTCAATGGAAATTCCTTTTTACAAGTGAAAGAGCCAATCTCCTTCTAGACACAGACATCACCTGTCAATCTTCTAAAGAACATGCATGTGCATTAGCTATACAAGCCAGGAAAATTTAATTTTTATGGGAATCTGAGGAAAAGAAGCACAATTTATGATACCAGCATTTTTAGATTTTAATGTTGATTTGAAAAATTTGTCTTTGGTCGTAATTTTGACCAGCCGTTTTTGAGATTTCTGTGTTCCTCCATTCAAGTAGATGCTCCACTGGCATGACTGGAAATAGTCTCCCGGGAGCATTCCATAGATGGACGCCAGTGAAAAGGCAGTTTATTCAGCACACTGAAGCATCTTTTCCATAGACATCCATTCAAAAAGGACAACTTTTTGTCTCCTCGCCAGTGAACAGTGGCGGAGCTAGGGTGTGGCCAGGTGTGGCCATGGCCACCATGGACCGAAGCGTGGCCACCCCATTGACCACAATTTTTTGGGTTATTTGGCACAATTTAGTTTTTAAGAGGTGAAATCATCTCTGTACAAATGTTCAACTTAACATGTGTGCACACCAAGGTCACCACACCTCTCTGTCATGGGTGTCATTGTATCCACTCAAACCCCTGCCCGCCCCCACAATCTGACGATATAAAAATGCTGCCCGAACATTTAATTTGGAATCGATTCCCAGCCTTAGTTACGGGAGCTGTTCCACCATTACTGCGAGAGAGTTGTTGTGAGACATGCAGTTAGTGCGCTTAATTAAGTTTCAACAGTTAAGTTTGCCTCCTCATCTGCTCTGTGTATCATGACAGTAATTATTCCACTTGACTGTTCTCTGTTCTATTTATTTCATTTCTGTTTTTACAGAGTGAGAAACGCTCCGAGCAATATAGTGCATTAGCTGTCTGAATGATTCGGGCCATTTTGCTAAACCGTTTCACTTCTTCTTTTAAGGAATCGACTCAAATGAGTAATCACTAGTTCTGATGCTTAACAGGCAACAGAAATTTGAGACATATGACATAAGTGCTAAAATATACATTTTTCATGAAAAATGTTTCTTGACACAAAGTTCATACAGAGGATAATCTGCTGGGTGTTGTTACAAACATTTGCTGGGGGTGCTATGGGGTGCTATGGACTTTCTTGGGAAGGCTGAAGCTAGCCCCTCCCTAGTGCCTTCCAACATCTCGATCAGGCAATCTCTTGAATTCCCGTCGAAGTACTTTAAGTATTTATAAAGTCATAATCAGCCATTAAAGTCATGATTTGAGTGAGAGTGTATAAACACACAGTCGTTGTAGCGCCTCTAGTGTTCATTTCACATGGAAACTGCAGGGAATTGTACATGGAGGCAAAAATTTATATAGAGTCGCGTTTTTACTATGAGACTAGGTTGAAAAATAATGCTTCGTGAGACTAGTTGGGAAATGAGCCCAGAAATCCCTTCTCAAAAGATATTGGTTGATAACTAGACTTGTACAGTTTACAATATTCACAGGAGCTCAACCTTTTGTCTGGACTGTTTTCTTAAAAATAGTCTAATAGAGTGGTATTAGAGGACAGGCATTTCAGTGAAGCAATCCATCACAATATGAGTGATGCTACATTTTCTCATTATTTAGACATGTATAAAAAGTCCATATAAATAAAGAGCTTGGTAACAATACAATATGCACTTCCATCTGTTATATGCCTCTTTTACATTAGTGCTAATTTTCTACAGTGCAAACTTAGTTCAAACTCGCATTTAATCAAAAAGGCACTCAGATGAAATACAGCCTTTCTGAACATAACATTAATTTGTCTGAACATCTGTTTTTCTTATGTCTTTTTTTTCTACAGGGTGTTTTTCTTCAGTTTGTGGTACTCTGTTTATTGTCAATTTATTTTAATGTATTAGTTCTGAACTGGTGAGTCGTGACCCCAAAATGCAGGTCTATTCTGATTGAATTATGGACACTAGGGATAAAAGCAATGCTAAATACAAATAATAATAAAAAAAGAACTAACCATATAATGGTACATTAGTGGGGTGGCTGTGGCTCTGGTGGTAGATCAGGTTGGCCACTAATCGCAGGGTTGGCGGTTCAATTCCTGGCTCCACATGCCGAAGTGTCCTTGGGCAAGACACTGAACCCCAAGTTGCTCCCAATGGCAGGTTAGCGCCTTGCATGGCAGCTTTGCCATCATTGTTGTGTGAATGGGTGAATGAGACGCAGTGTAAAGCGCTTTGAATACCGCTATGGTTAAAAAGGCGCTATATAAGTGCATGTACCATTTACATTGTTAGGGTAGAAAAATAAATAGGCATATCAGCTTTTAAAAGAGAGGACGCTTCCCATATCTTTTGTTGCTGAGTTAAGAGGCCAAGCATCCAGAGATGTAAACGTGGACAGGCCCTCATCCTCAAAAATCATGAACAAAACTATAAAAGGTCAAATAAAATATGGTACAACCCAGACTACATTAAAAACAAGCTTGCTAAAAAGTTTAAACATGGCCTGTGCCAACCACAGTTAGTTTTGTGCAGTTATAAACTGCCAAGGGCATGAAACCATTGAATGATAAATAGTTTTTTACACTGTGTTGAGTCCCAACTGGATGTCTGATGTGTAATCTGGGTCCTGAAGCAAAACTAATTGAGAGCCAATTCTTTAAAGTACTCTCACACACTAAAGTCTGAATGTGTTGAAATGTAACATCTCTGAAGTCAGGGAATGTAGGCCTGCCAAAGGGTTGTTTCAGAGCCATTGAGATGATTTATATAGGCCCAGAATGTCTTATCAGCATAAAAATATGTCTTTTAGATTGAAAGGGGAGAATATAGTCTTTGCAACTGTCATGTGGTGTTTAAGTCAGACAGCTGTTTTTGGGAAAGATGCCAGTGGCGATGCTTCAGGAGGGAAGACATGTTTCAAAATATATTGTTTTTCCAGTGAACAGCTGTCTAAAAAACACAAGTTCTCAAAAGAACAGTAATGAGTGAATACTGTATTTTTAGACTTTCAAGATGTTGGGGCTGATTAGCAGCAAAGCAGACCGGAATATCTCATCACATCAGGGCAGAGTTGGTTCCTCAGTGCAAAGAGTATGGCTGCAGTTTTCTCAACAACTTCTTTTTCATGGCAGCTTCTGTGTGGTGAAGTCTAAGGGTTCTTTGTGAACATAAGAGTTATATTGTGCCGTTAGCAAAAAACACAAAAAAACCATTATGGACTTGATTCACTGGTTCAGTTTTAATAAAGCAGGAAACCATAACAGGTTTTGCCTTACAGTGATTTAACTATGGGTAAGGGGTGTTTCATGTTGTAATGTGCTTCAAACCTCCTTAATCATGTTAAATATACTGTAAAGCACAGCCTATAATTCACCTTAATAAGATACAGTGACCATGTTTCAGTCATTTAGTTTTATAGTGCCTGTTTATTTTAGTTCACAGTAAATACACTTTTTAGACCATATAAGTAGTTCACAGAGTTACCCACACAAACACAAAGCACTAAACTATATAACATAAAATGTAACAAAAAAACACCCCAATGTGCATAACTTATATCAAAATGTTTCAATGAAATATAATCAAATGTGATGGTCACGTAGGGACTTTTAAACACCCAATTATTGTTTTTTACTTTTACTAATCTTAACAATAGTTTACATGTTAAAAATAATAGCCTATACATTTTCACTATATTAACTACAAGGTAAATCATGCTTCCAATATTTACTGTAAAATTTCATACATTGTCATAAGTTACATAACAGTTTTTTTACTGTAGGATTTTACACTCTATTTCTGTTAAAATTACAAAAGTTTTTTTTTTTTTTTTTTTATTACAAACAGTGTAGGCTGTTTAAGGTTACCAAGCAACATACAATAGCAACTGGACACATTAAAGGAATGTTCTAGGTTCAGTACAAGTTAAGCTCAGTAGACAGCATTTGTGGCATAATGCAAACATTTCTTTAGGAACTTACAAGTGAAAGTGGGCCAATTTTTGAATGTTAAAATTCTCACTTTTTCAAAAGTATAGCCACAAGGCATAAACAGTATGTGTATATACATTATTTTAATTTCATAAAATCAAAATTTTACATTTTGACTATGTAATTTCAACAAATCCTAAAGCCCAAATATTACTGTAAATATGACCATTTAAACAACGTTACAGCTCATATAATACACAAGTTTTAACAGAATAAGTAATGGAAATGCTTTTATAAAATTATAAGCTTAACATTTCTGCGCTCAAACCCTCCAAATATTGGCCCCATTCACTTCCATTGTAAGTGCCTCACTGTAACCTCCTTTTTTGCATTTTTTAAAGAAAATTAGGGATAAGTCTAAATATATATGTATATATTTCTCTTTTTTTGTGGGAATCAACATTATGCCACAAATACTGTTGATTGAGCTTAACTTGTATTGAACCCAGAATATTCCTTTAATGTATTATGTGCAGTCACAGGAGTGCATTTATCAGCATTTTACAGCTTTGAATGTTGTAATTATGAATTTGTATTAATGACATTTCATCAGCCTCTGCAAATCAAGCACAAAGCATAACTGAATATATTCTGTGTGTCTTTGTATCACTTTGTGAATTGATCATCACTGTTGCAAACCACATCCTCAATTCCCACCAATGCCGTTTTCCACATCCAAGTGAGATTAGTACTTCCAACTTTGATCCCGTATGGTTGTAAATGGCAGTTAAGTTTTCTAACTCCTAAGTTTCTAAGTTCAGACTCCCTGTGAGTTCTGTCTCGGGAATGAATCGAGACAAGCTACTAGGCCATCAAGAAACAAACACAGAATCTTTACAGAATTCCTTGTCTCATTAAGACGGATCGGCCCCAGGCCATGCGCTCTATGGCTCGGCATTCCCTGCCACGAGAAGAGCCGCACGTGGCGAAATGTAAGATGCATTGCGTTTCTCTGTTATAAATGAACGCACATCAGTGTTAATGTGGAGGATTTGAGGAATGATGCTGTTTCGTAACTCTGCAGGGTAAGATCATGATGGATAATCTAACATCGCAATATCGGAATAGCCACATTCTCAGCAGGTGGAAATCAATTCTGTATGAAGTAATGTTCTCTTGGTTGTGTTCACAAAATTCAGCTCATCCGATAACACAAACGCACCCAAAACGCTCCCCTGTGTGCTATTGGAATATGTTTTCTTTAGATATTGTTTTTCAGCATATCTACCTCAAAGTATGGATATGGAAAATTAGCTCCCATGTGAACATTAAGACCTCCAGGAGTGTTTGCAGTGTTTGCATCATTGTAAATAAAGAGCCTCTGGTTTTAAAGCTACAGAAGCAACTCTTTGGAACTCTTTGAAAAGTAATTTTCTATTTTTATCAAATGGTCAGTGAGGTCCTTAACCTTCAGACAATGTTGATCTCAACTTCAGGTGATCAAACTATTATATCAAATATCAAAGATTATATGAGCTGTTTTCTTTTCTTTTAAATGTTTCCAATCCTGTTACCTGTTATGCCAAAAAAATAAATAAATGAAACGCTGATTTGTAATATATACGGGGGGGCCGAACAAGAAATTGATCCTATAAATTCGGAATATTTATAAATCTGAATATAATGTTAATCCTGAATTTATAGCTATACATATGAATATATAGGTGTAAATCTGAATATATAATTGTAAATCCGAATATGCAGTTGTAAATCCTGAATATATTTTTAAATCTGAATATATACAGTAAATATAAGCTGAATATATGGTTATACAGTTAAAGTCAGAAGTTTATATACACTTAGGCTGAAGTCATTAAAACAATTTTTTTTAAACTCCACAGATGTCATAATAGCAGACTGTAGATTTGGCAATTCGTTTAGGACATCTATGACACAAGTAATTTTTCTAACAATAGTTTACAGACTGATTGTTTCACTTTTAATTGAGTATAACACAATTTCAGTGGGTCAGATTTACATACACTAAGTTTATTGTGCCTTTTTGCAGCTTGGAAAATTCACAAAAATTATGCCAAGCCTTTAGGAAATTAGCTAATTAGCCGCTGATAGGCAATCAATAGGTCAATTGGAGGTGTACCTGTGGATGTATTTTAAGGCCTACCTTCAAACTCAGTCCCTCTTTGCTTGGCATTATGGGAAAATCAAAGGAAAGGAAAAGACCTCAGAAAAAAATTGTGGATCTTCACAAGTCTGGTTCGTCCTTGCGAATTGGTCATTTACATCATAACCATAATCTTCGAAAGATGTGGAATGCGACTTGCAATGTTTAGTACTAATAATTAACACACACAAAAATAAATTATAAAATTGCTTACATTTCGTATAATTTACACCAAAACCATCATCCTCAAAAGACTTGAAGACTACTTTTTAATACTTTTTGGTCTTTATTTTAACCTTTAATCCTTAAATGCATAGTTGTTTCAGAATTGTTTCTATTTCAGATGCAAATGGAAAGAGATTCAGAAATAGAAAGTTGGTCCACAAATAAATTGAATGAGATCCTCAAATAAATTAAATGAATTCACAAATAAAGAATATATTTTTAACTCACAAACACAACTTTGTCCAGCATTTATTTGTAGATCGCTTGCTGTGCATTTGAGGACGGCAGCTCACATTTGTGAATTCTGAAACATTTCTTCTGCAAGAGATGCAGGCAATCCACAAATAGGTGGACTCCACCCATCGTCTACTCCAGCCAATCAGATAACGGCCACATTGCTCGGATCATATCATGTTCTGTCTTCAACCAATCATGCTTCGTTTTTACTATCAGGGTGGAACCAGAGTCACAGTGCTCTCATGAGCATGGAATCAAGCACATACAGATAAGCTCCAAGGCTGCAAACTTTTAAAGAAACGGACACCATCAGAGGAATACTGTGACTTAAGACCCATTTGTAGAGTCCTAATCATTAACTTTATAGCTAACCTGGCTGTCTGTACGAGTCTGCTAGCTTAATTTTAACCAAGTTTCTTGACTGAAACTCCTAGCTACATAATGTAAATGTATGTGTTGTCAAAACCTATACTGTTAATGTTACATGGCAGATCCAAACAGATCCACTACTAGACACAACAAAAGATCAATAGTACAGAATAATACAAACCATAAATTTATGCCCTATATTACACTGTGTTCAAGATCTACTATGGCAATAATTTGGTTTCACATTATGCATTATAACTCCATATTCACCAAACATTATTACACACCTCAACCCATATATCTATCACAAATAGACCTTGTTATTTGTAACTCTGTTATCCATTCTGGTTTGTGCCATAAAAGTGCTAAACAAATTGTTAATTAATTAATTAATGATTCAGAATCGTTGAGTGGAATCAGAACCAGAATTGTTACATTTCTTACAATTCCCATCCCCACTGAAAACCCATGCGCAAATATTTGCTTGTACCTATTATTCTAACTAAATACACACTGAACTATATGTAAATATATGCACACAAAAAAACATCATTATCCTTCTGTTAGGATAATATTCTCATTGGCACCAGCACTGATGCGCTTACAAAAACCTCAAAGCTGCAACCGCCCTTGTTATTCCAGATTAGATTTTAAGACTACATGTGGAAAAAAAATGAAATGAAAGATGAAAAACACTCATTAAAATGTCAAACTTATAGCGAGATTTGCTGATAAGCTTGTAATTAGGAGACACAATGTCTGCGATATTTTAATAAACACACACAAATGCACATGTGTATATGAGAGAGACAGAAACAGTGGCACAGCCCTGTGTCAAAGAGACACACTCCAGGGGTGGCCCCTTGTATTACAGTGTTAATCATCTGTCTAAACTGATTAGTTTCCTAATTGAACAGCCAAAACTATCCATGTCATTATAGGTCATTTATCTAGAACAGCAGGCGAACAGTGCTTGAACACTCTTGAACTGTTTCTACAACAATCCGATCAACCTTTACAAGCATTGCTTTTTAGAAACGTCACAGACACAAAATCTAATGTTGGCTTGTTTATTTGCACTAGGTTGTATTGTATCTATATTAGGATTATCTTACTAGTAGCACTTGTTTGTATCTTTACAGGAAAAATGTCTTTACTACCCCACTATCTAAACAGTATGAATATAATGCCAATATTAGTTATATATTCGTAGTTGTTAGTAAAATATTCATTATTAGAACACCAAATGACAATAGCCAAATCATGTTCATGTGTTGCACTTCCTATAGTTTACATGCACATTGCTTCTTCATCAAATAGCAATGTCAAACATCAATCAAGTCAATCAATGAAACATCAGCGCCACCTTGAGTAAGAAATAGCATGTATAATATGAACGTGTACACTCATGGATTACTGATAATTCACTGTCACACAGAAAATCAATGTGGTATAGTAATCATTTGTATGAATATAGTACTCATTTATCTTGTAATAAACAAAGAAATATACTGTATATCATGTGAGAGTAAACAAATATAGATATGAAATAATTGTAAAAATATGAGGGAAATAAAGCAACACTATTACATATCTCGGGTCTTTAAAGACCATATACACTATAACATGTACCATGTAATCAAGCAGTTAGAAAAAAATATTCTTAATACTTGAAAGTATGCCTATTTTCTTCTTTCTTTGTTACACTATTCAGAATATAAAGGTTGAGGAATACTTAAAGAGTTGTGGGCATAACTCCAAAAAATGGATGAGGTACAGGGTGTGGAAGGAGGTCCCGGGTCACTAGAGAACTGAGGTATGCATTAAAGGGTTAAAGTGAGTCACCATGCATTGTACATTTACATTTATTCATTTGGCAGACGCTTTTATCCAAAGCGACTTACAAAAGAGGAAAACATAAGAGAATCATCTTATGGAGACAGTGATATGAAAAGTGCCATACTACAAAGTTTCACTAGCATCATAATAGTAGTATTGATAACAGATTAAAGTGCAACAAGAATGTTTTTATTTATTTATTTTATTTTAGTAATTGGTTAAGTGCTCTTGGAAAAGATGTGTTTTAAGTCATTTTTTGAAGACAGAGAGTCAGCTTCACGGATGGAGTTGGGAAGGTCATTCCACCAACGTGGTGTGATGAAACTGAAAGTCTGGGAAAGTGTTTTGGTGCATCTTTGTGTTGGTACAACAAGGTGACATTCTTTAACCGGCCACGGGCTTCTGGCGGGAGTGTAGCTCTGCAGAAATTATTTGAGGTATGCTGGATCAGACCAAGTGACTGTTCTGTATGCCAGCATCAGAGCCTTGAATTTGATACGTGCATCAACCGACAGCCAGTGGAGAAAGACAAAGAGTGGTGTAACGTGCTCTCTTTGGTTCATTGAAGACCAGACGTGCTGCTGCATTCTGGATCATTTGCAGAGGTCTAATTGCACATGCATGGAGGCCTGAAATGAGAGCATTACAGTAGTCCAGTCTAGTTATGACAAGTGACTGAACAAGCAGTTGTGTGGCATGTACAGAGAGGAAAGGTCTTCTCTTCCTGATATTGTAGAGTGTAAATCTACATGATCTTGTGGTCTTTGAGATGTGGTCTGTGAAATTTAGCTTGTTATCGATGGTTACCCCTAGATTTCTGACCGTTTTGGAAGGCAATACTGTAGTTGAACACAGCTGATGATGTTGTGTTCAACAGCCGGGTTGGCTGGAAAGACAAGAAGTTCTGGGTTGATTTGCAGGTGGTGTTCCTTCATCCAGGCTGAGATGTCTCCCAGGCAGTGTCACTGTGGTGTCGTTGGGGTGCGTGTCATCGACGTAGCAGTAGTTTTGAATTTCAATTGTATTGAAAAGATGGACCGAGACATTTCTTTAAACATTCAGTCCTTTAAGCTATTTCTTAGTTTGGGCTGGCTAATTTGGGACAAAATGTTTGTTTATAGTTATTCAAAAGCTTAGACTGTATTTTACATCAATTAAGTAAAAATACTAGTTTGATCATTTTTTCATATGTTTTGTAAAAGGGTTGAATGTTTGAGCTTGATGATTTGTTCAGATTTAGAAAACAGATTAAGATTGCTTCCTTGTTTTCCTGCCATGCTGTTGAAATGTCCAAATGTTGCTCAACCATTAATAGAACCAAATATCATGAAAATGTTCAATTCCAGATTTTTGTGCTGCTGCATTCAGCCTGAACAACATGTATTGCCAATTATGGAATTTGGAAGCATTTTCCGACAACCGTCAGAGACACTCTGAGCATTTTGGATCTTGAAGGTGCTCTTTAAAGGGATGGGATGATATTGTGGCTACATTTTATTCAGATTCCCCTTGAATGAGTTATGTTTGATTGCTAGCTTGTGACGTGATGGAAAACATCTATGTTTTTTTACATTTAAATTTCACTCATTTTGAATACCAAATTTAAGCATTAAATGCCAAACAAGCTATTTAAAAGCATGATGTTTGGGACCAGTCGCCTGACTGTTGAACGGTAGGAAGCTATTTCGTGCTTGTGATATCTATCAATGGAAGGAAAATCTAGTTCATGCTTATGTAGCAATGTTTTCACTCCTTTGACATGGGGTTAGCAATCCAAGTGAGACGTAACAATCGCCCTTGTTTATGGTAAAACAGATTAATTTTGCCAAGATGATAAATTATGCAGTCAACACCCTCCGCCCAGCCTGAAAAAATTACTTAATATTCTCAATGAAGCATCTTCATTGCATTCAAAATGCAGTTTGGCTTTAAGGAAAGAATGTTATATAGACATGGAATAAAATGGAAAATGTCAAAAGAATAGTAATCCCAGAAAAAGGGGAAATTATCTGTGAATAACACCTTAAATTTCAGTCTTTTATCTTATTTCTTTTAGAAGACTTCAGGTGTATAACATGCTTTTGAGGGATTTTTAAAGCTTGAAGCTCATGTTCCTGGCCATTGTTATTGTAAAGTAGGGAAAAGACCAGTAGCATACATTTACATTTTTGCATTTGGCAGATGCTTTTATCCAAAGCGACTTACAGTGCACTTATTACAGGGCCAATCCCCCCGGAGCAACCTGGAGTTAAGTGCCTTGCTCAAGGGCCCAACAGTGGCAGCTTGGTGGTGCTGGGGCTTGAACCCCCAACCTTCTGGTCAGTAACCCTGAGCCTCAACCACTGAATAATGACATTTATGGGTGAATTATCCATTTAATTGCAAAATCTTTGCTGATGTTTACAAGTAGACTCTACTTGTAAACAACAGCAAAGATTTTGCAATTAAATTAGATTATCCATATCTGGATTCCTTTTGAAAGCTTTCGTGTCAAGGCTAAAATAAAATAAAAACAATTTATTAAGTCGATCAGCCAAAAATATTTCAGTGTTTTAAAGGAAGTTTATTTTCATCACACTTGATTAGATTGAAAGTAATTTGTGAGTTTCATACCCAAAATTGAATTTGTGTTGACAGCTTGTTTAAAGCATTACTGGATCAAATGATCAAACAACATTTAACGTCCATGTGCTCTAGAATCAGTTCTGATTGATGAGAAAAGATGTGCTCTTGAGAAAAGCTATATCCAATGCTTCAGGCAGGCTTTGAATACAGTTTTGAATTTGTTGTGGGCCCCCCTAGACATTTGGGCCCCTAGAATCATTACCACCTTTCACCCCACTATCAACGGCCCTGCTTGGTTCAATTCAAAGCTCATTAATTATTCAAGCCTGATGCATGCTGGGAGCAACAGCTTCAGAAAATATGGCAGATTTACGTATTATTATTTAACAGTAAAATTTACTCAAATTAGCAAATAAATATGACAAGACTTTCTATTTAGGACTGATACATGCTGACGCATCGTAAAAATAACAAATAATCAAAAATAATTTTTACTTATAAACTAAAGCATTCATTTTTACATTAGCCTTTTCTTGCTAAATTTAAATTATTATTATATTTTTTTTTTTTTCAGTGTGGCATACATTACAACAATGAAACAAGAAAAATATGCCATTCAACAAACAGAATTACAAATTGATACATTACAGGCATCCACTCCTACATATTATTTTCAGAAAGGAAACATCCGTGAACCAATTTGGTTACTCATTACATATTTATTTTTGCTATAAGCTTCCCTTGGTCCCCCTGGTGTAATATGATCCCCCTGGTTGTTTCATTGCCCGTCATGCCTGCAGGCATTTCAGTCGGACCCTTTCGGTCGAAACCCTTATTACCCCAAGCCCCAGTGCGGCAGCATACCGTGCACTGCATGTAGTTTACGCCTCTGGATTAGAGGTGAAACCTCATCATACATCATACCTCATCATAACAACATTGTTCATTGGTTCATTTATTTTTCTCTGTCGGAGTACACGTCATACATTTGTGTGAGCCAGCTCGTATGATTTCTTACAATTTCACCAACTCTTACTAATTATTTCAACTTGTCATGAGACCGGGTTGGTAATATAACACAAAAAATAGATTTCTTTTTTATTATTAAATACATTCAAAATTATAATAATAAAACATTTAGCTAGATTTACACAGCTACATTAAGGTGGACATGTGTTATCACAGTCTGTGAAAAGAATCCAAAGTTATATAGTTCATTATTGTGATGACAATTATTAGTTGAATTCAGCATTGTTTTGCCCTGCTGTTAATGACTGAATAGAATAGATATGCAACCCTTTTGTAGGTTAGAACCCACCAATTGTTCTTGAGTGACCACACAAATCCTCAGAAAATCCTGCTGCTTGTTATCATAGTTTCTGAAAGCAGGTGTAACCGAGAGCGCTTCACATTGTATGATCGTCTACCACAGCAGATGAATGAGGAGTCAATGCTAGATTATTATTTTACCATCATCCATTGAGATTTGGAGATTGTGTGTGTTTGTGCATGAGATGAAGTCTCTTCTTGTTATCGTTCTTAAGAAGGAAGGAACCCTCTGAGAGCCATACATTATGTCCCCTGCAGTTAATATGCAGCCGGCAGGAGAGCTCATTAAGATTGATCATTCGCAGACCGCCTCCTCTGTAGCCAAACTCTGCTCTGCCTTCATTAATCACTCGCCTTTCATGATTACGCACCACGTTGCCTGACAGGTTCACTCCGAGACACCGAACCGCGGCAGGGAAAACCGCAGCAGATCCCTTAGTTGCTCGGAGCTCATGGCATGTCCACAGACTGTCACCTTTTGGTCATTCCAACTTAAGCCCGAACTGCTTAATGTACACACTCCACTCAAATTTAGTTTTGTACATAATTTCAGCTTTAGGAGTGATATCTATATACATTTTGACTCGCCCTTCATTTATTTAAAAAAAATCATGTTTACAGTAAGTCACTTGTAACGGAAGTGAATATGGACGATCCATACGTTAAAATACACATAGTTTTAAAACAATAATCCGTAGACATAAACATTATATGTGTTAACATGATTTTAGTGTGATTGAATTGCTTACTAACCTTCTCTGTGTAAAGCTAATACATCATTTATGTGGTTAATATCCAATACCAATAATTACAGCTTTGTAAGTTGTAATATTAGATGTAAATTTACCAGGGCCGTTTCTAGCTATAAATGGGATAAGCAGCCGCTTAGGACCCCCGAGCCAACAGAGAGCCCTGCAAAGTAAGGTGAATGTTTATATATATATATATATATATATATATATATATATATATATATATATATATATATATATATATATGCTAAAAACTGTGAGGAAGACTCGGGCAGCTGTTATGACTCAATTAGAGAGTTATAGGGGGCCCCCTTGTGGGCTGAGAGGGAAGGGAGGGGGGCTTCCAAATAGGATTTCGCTTAGGGCCCCCATATGCCTAGGCACAGCCCTAAACTTTACACTGAGAAGGACAGTTAGCAATTTTATTAAACTAAAATCATATTAAAGCTGAAGTGTGTAACTTTATCTGTGTTAAAATACTTTCTCCTATCCAGATTAATATGCAGATGCAACCATTAGTAAGCCATTCAGAGGTAAATGTTTTCAAAAAACGTAAATAATGTCTTTCTGTGGCAGATTGTTTTGAATGACCTTCTTAGACCCGCCCCAACAACGTTACTCAACCAATGGGACTATCTTCTTGCTTGACCAACAGCAGATTGGGGGGGGGGTTGTATTCAGTTAGCTGTATTGATAAAGTTTATTGTTGCAATTCTGTTTGGTATGTACAGGAGCTTTATCATATACTGTATTATGTTTACATCTTGTGGCCATACTTCTGAAATGATACGCATTTTAGCATTTATGGACTGGCCCCATTCACTTCCATTGTAAGTGTCTTTTTTTAATAAAGAATGGATGAGTTGAAATAATATTTTGTTGAAATTAACATTATGCCTCAAATGCTGTTTACTGTTTGGACATTTATGTAATGTTGGCGAGTTTTGCTCAGATTCCTTAAGAAAAAAAAAATCAAGTTAGGTGCAGTGCAATAAGCAATAAGTATTATAAGGCATTATACATTAGAATGCATTACAAATATCTTTATAATTCATTACATATACAAATTTATCATACTGATAAAGATTGGCCTGTTTTATTCTCTCTCTTGAGAATTGTAAGACTCTCTCTATGTAAGACTGTCATGCATGTCAGATAGTTAATGACCTGTTTTAAGCAGGCAGCAATGGCGATTAGGACACAGACAGGGTTTAGCCTCTGGAAAACAAGATTCCAGATTTTCCTGTGACATGTGGATGCACATCAGCTTTCTCAACCCAACCCGAATGCATGCCCTCTACCTCCCATTGCATCAGGTACCTTTTTTAAAAACCTAATGCTTGAGAACCGTTGATGGTTGTCCAGCCCTCGCGCTCTCATTATGAGAAGGGTAAGAATCGAGGTCAGAGAAAATTGATGCCAAACTAGTTCCTTTTATTCTCACCCAGAGATGGAGATTTTTTTATCCAACAATGTGACATTCAAGCTACGGCTTGCAATCAGAAGTACCTCGTTTGCATATGCACCGGAGGGGCATTTTGTGTAGCCAATCAAATCAGGCCTCTGCTTCCTCTGAGTGCGCTCGCAACGGGATGCAGGCGGAAACCAGCGGGGTGTGCCCGCCCACTTCTTAGCAGGAAGTCTTGGAAGAGGAAGTACAATAGAGAGATGGTGGAGGGGCTGAGATTCTTTACCGCTCATCATTAAAGTAGCAGATATTAAGAACGGCATCATGTTTAGGAATGAAGTCATGTAGAAGCAATCTGGCTCAGTTTACCCATGAAATAGTGGAGATTGTGGCTAGGTACCACACTTTTTACTTCAGTTAATATTTCTGAAAGGGTGTGCTTTTTAAGTCATTTTCTTTTGGCACATACATGGAATTCTTGACTTCAAAAAGCTATTCCATTTTTGAAAATGGTCAATAACCAGTTGAAATAGTACCTTACATGTCCACACTGAGAGATAGTATCCTATTTAAAATTAATTTAGAAAGAAATTTTATTTGCCACAACCATGTTAACAGCTATAATTATGTACTTTGCAGCTACAGTATGTTAACACGCCAATGTTCCAATTGACGAAGTGTCAATGACTTTTTGAAAGATCTACCAAGCATGCACAAATGAGACAGCAATGACCTGCACCCTTCAGAGTGCGCACTTCAAGTGCTCTTCCCTTTGAACTAAATAGGGCATATTGTTGCTGACTTTCGAATGGAATTCATCCAGTATGTGTCCAAATCGATTTGAAGTGAGGTGTTTGGTGAGCACAAGTCAAGCTGGACAACTTGGTTTTACAATGTTGGGTAATCCTAATGCAGGGGAAGTAATTGGCCGAAGTGAGACATCTGTGTGCTTTACTGAATGTGGTGTATAAAATGGGCTGCAATGTATTATCGATGAATCTGCCTGTAATGTGAACAGATGCTGGCAGTCAGCGTGTCAATGACGCGTGCATTTCTCCACTAATGAGAAGCACATAATTAGGGATTAAGAGACAGCGGCAAGCAAACAACAGACTAAGACAAGTATGAACAATAGAGTCAGCGCACACACATACTGTACTCGCATCGGCGAAGTCCTTAAGCCATGCATGTAGATTTCAATCTGTCATCACATACTTTAGTAATACACTATTGATCTTGAAAAAGCATTGCAAGATAGATGCAGTACTTTATAATCGCAGTAGCGGTGGTAATCAGTGGAAATCTTTCATAAACATATATTACTTATTTATAAAATGGATATTACCATCCTGGATGCTGATTGGTCAATACAGCGTTTCAGCTGCACTAAAATACACATTATAAAACGGATAGTTCTGACTCTAATTATGATTCTGGATTCTTATGCTTATTTAACAGATTGAATAATTGTCTTGCTGTATAACTGCATGTTAGAAATAAAGTAATATTTGTATTCTTTTAGAAGATAATCCATAATTGCAATCATTAGAGGTGCTACAACATCAAACATGTTTAAACAATAGCTGCGTTCCCGTATATATTTGCAGTAGCTTTTAATGAAATTGTGCAAAGTAAATTCCCTGGGGTTAAATTCGAGTTTCAGCAGCTATAGATTGTGCCTGAAAATGGATATCCATGCACAGGCCCGAGATATAAAAACACTGCTGTGTTTCTCTTAAATGGGAATAGAAAACGTTTTCCTGGTGATATCGTTGCTCAATTTCAATGCACCTATTTAAGTACAGCATAGCATAAGTGTGAAATATGTTTTGTTTGTCATATTTTATGATGCAAAAGCTAGTGTCAGCACGATCTTTGTAAAAGTGAAGTTTCTGATAGGTAATGGTATATGAAAGGAAAGGCTACTAGTGTTCAGATTCCAAAAAAACCCATGTTGACTATGAAAATAATACCAGTTTTAAAGGGGATGAGACAAACAAAAATGCTTTATTCAGATTGTGGCCTCTAAAATTCAAGCATATTTCTTTGATCGTAATGAATTTTTAAACCCACCCATTAAGCTTGGATAATTCAGCAGAAAATCTCAATATTTTTGCCTTTTGGCAAGATTCAATATCGAAAGATGTCATCGATGAATACAAAGTAATGTCCTGCAATATTTACCTACATACTGTTGGGTTGAAAACTCTGAGACTTGAAAATCTGGCATTACAGTCACTTAAACCCTGGAAATAACAACATTTTAGGATTTTGAAAAATTATACATTATTTGTAGGTCACTAATCCAATATTTATTATATTATTATATATACATATATATATATCAATGTATATATATACATACAATATATATACAATATATAAAATATTAATATTATTATTGATTTAGTTTTGGACAGACTCAGGCAAAATTATAATTTTTTAGCTCATTAGCAACATTGTTCTGGTTTAACTTAACTCAAAACATAGCTTGCTTTAGAAACTGAGCATCACTATAAGAATATATATATATATATATATATATATATATATATATATATATATATATATATATATATATATATATATATATATATATATAAATGTATCTATTATTTTATCCGATAAACACATTTAAAATGTAGAGATTGATTTTTTTATAGCACATTTTGATCCAGGATAGTCTTTTAGAATTGGTGATAATGATAATTGTAAAAAAAAAAAAGTAAACTCTTTGGTGAGAAATACATTTAATTTTATTGGCAAAATTGGACTGGATCAAATTATTATACTTAAAACAGAATCAATTTAAATAGTTATTTAAAAAGGAAATGAGTTCTAATTTTGATTAAGTGCCATTGTTGCAGCTTTAAGCTTAATGTACTAACTGAAATAATGTTGTCATTTAATATTATGAATAATTAGAATTAAAACTCAATTTTAAAAGGCAATTCTCTGGTGAAAAGGGGATTTAATGAATGTGCTACAGTCTATTTGTCTCCATAAATTGTTTCTGGAAACATTTAAAAGGGATTGATATTGAAAGAAGGTACTGATGTTTTGGCAATAACGCATTACATTGTTTTATTTTTTATTTTTTTTTCTCCAGTTTTTATTGTCAGTAAACATCCTGTCTGACATCATGTGACTAGTACACCAAAACCCCAAGTGGTTTCTTTCCTGGAATAATGTGTTGGTGGATTTTATTGTTTTTTAATTACATAGTTAGAGAAAATTACTGTGACAAAGTTAGCATTTTTTTTTCTCCTGCTTTGTTCTAAGGGTCAAGAATTGTCAAACGCTGAATTGAGAAGCAAACATTTTCACCACTGAGCCTAAATACCTGCCATTAATGCATAGTCCATATAGTTTAATGCTTTCAAATCAGTCTGGGTTTGTGTGTTTGTATTTGTACATTGCTAAGTTATGAATATGCCCTGCAAATAATTGCTTACTCCACAAGCTTAATAGGTTTCAAATTACTCCGATTAATTCTCTTAATGAATTCCAGAAGTAGTCAGATAAATACGTTTGTGTGTGTGTTCGCCTCCATGCGTTGCTTGTCAGTTCTACATTTTCATCACGATTGCCCTCTCTCTCAACCTTCAAGAATCTGTATTGGAACATAACTTTACCTTGTAAACGAGTTTAATTTTAATTTACAGGGTACTCAACCAAAAGTGGACTACGGCCACTAATTAGAAATATGTAAACAATTTTAAATGTTTTATTTCAAGCTGTCTTGTTGCATGTTTTCACATTAGAAAGCCAGTCCATTCATTTTGCATTCATTTTCATTATTCCAGCATTTAGGGTTTTACTGTGCGCATGCGTGTGTGCATCTTATTTCTATAGTCGTCTCCGTATTAAACTTTGTTTGGGATTTGTACGTATTTTTTTTATGTATGCATGAGGGTTTTGAAACACGTTTTAAACTGGGGCCACTACATGAAAAGGACATTACTTGAGATTTTGTAAAATTAAACCTCTCCAAACTGTTTTTCACTTATACTAAATCATTCATCAATTGTCCTGGAATAAGGATCAGATTATGGCCTTGATTAGCTTTTAAGGTGCAATGTAAAGTATTACAATTATATGATATTTTATACAACTTTTCACTTTTTAAGAGAAAATGTTGGATATGTCTTTCACTTGTTAACACAAGTAAACTGTAGAAGTCAAATTGAGGGATTCTTAATTCAAAATTCTCAGGATTTTTTATTTATTTATTTTTTATCTTGGAAAAAACTTTTCTAAAAAAGTTGGTTTTAGACACCAGTATTGAGACCAGTGTTTCATTGTAATAAAAATAGACAATTTGCACCTAAATAACAAATAAAACTTTTAAAAATGTATTTTTGTTATATATTGTTTTATATGATTTTATATGTATTAATTTTTATTTTGTGTTATTTTTGACGGTTTATGTTAATGGAGAAAAATAACCTTAGAAAATATTAGGAAAATATTATCTTGTAATTATAAGGAAATGGTCATTAGATACACCAAAATAAACTCAATATAAAATATACACTTTCAAAATATACGCTTTTATAATATGTTATTTAAAACTAGAATGATTGTTTTTGTTTTTCTTTTAAAACATTGTAGGGGACAGAAAAAGTGAAGAAACACACATTAATATGACATAATATAACACAAGAGTGAATTACAGTCACCAACCTGAACTGAAAATGAGGCTTGAGCATATTAGCAGAATTCCTCCATCAATCTCTGTCCATTGTGTGTGTTTATGTGCTGTCCTCATTCGATAATAATCCAATAGTGAATCAACGCATGGTCATAGTAGTGGGCTGTATAAGTGTATTCCGCTTTTTCCAGCCACTGTGCTGTGTAGTACAGTCACCAGTAACTGCATTTTGTCAGAATCTATAATGTTTAATCCAGCAGGAAAACAAGATCAACTCTGACAGATGGAAATAACCTCATTTAAATTGGATAAAATGAAACGAGATTGCAGAACTGCTTTAAAATACCCGTTAGACCTCTTGCCTTTGTGTTTTCAAAGACTTTGCAATGTCACAAATCACTTGTTTTGAATATTGGTTGATTAAATAATACTTGTAGTCTGTTGATGCATATCTATGTACTTTTTATTTGATCATCAAAATATATTTTAGGTTTAAATTCATAAGGACGTGTAATAGGAAAATGTATTTCATAAGTTTTCTACCCTTTTAATCACTAACAAAATACAGTACAAAGTATTTTAGACAGCAACAACAAGGTCACAAGTTCGGTTCCAGGGCTGATTTTTATTTCAACAAACAGATTTTAACTTTTGTTCTCCTTGTTATATGAAGGTCACATTAAAACTGACTTAAAAACTTTAGCATTTATTTTTGGTACTTTTCAAATGCCTTTTATGTGTAGATTTTTATTCTGTTTTTAGCCTCGTCCCAGACCCAGAGTTTCAATTAAACTATTAAAATCCATTATAAAAATTACATATTTTCCAAGGTTAAAACGAACAATATAAATGAAGATTGAATCAAAAATAAACTATTTAAATATTTTTTGGTGTGAAAATTATTTCTATCAATTTTGTAAAATGTTTTTGACAAAAGTGTCATTGAAAAGCATGTCTGAGATGTAAAATGAAACGAGAAAGCCAAAAAATCAAGATAAATTTCAAATGTGAGCAGAACATTTCAATTTTTGTGTCATTTATAATCAAGCTGCATTTTTGCAACATTGTGCAAAAAGTGTGGATATATTATTTAATTGTGTTTATTTAAGATTTATAATGTTAGCTATAAAATTAGCTTTATCCTAGCATTTTAAGACAACAATGTTGATATGAATGACATAAATGTCCTGACATACAGTAAATGTCCTGTGATTGCTAGTAAACAACATAAACTAGTGAGAGTGTGAAAATGTTTTAACAAGACTTTACTTTCTAGTAAAATCTAAAGTTCATTGAGTTAAAGGTGCAAAGTTGAAGAAACACCCTCTCAAAGAAACGCATGTATCATTGAATAGCTTAAATGCACTGTCGCTTTGGATAAAAGCATCTGCAGAATTCATAAATGTAAAAAGCTGGTTCGATTTCGACTTGTAGTGTTGGTTCATTATTTATTTTGTATACCGGTTTAACCAGGGTTTTATTTATTTATTTATTTGGACCATGACCATGTTTATGGAGGTTGTATTGCAGTGCAGCTTTGGAAGCAGTTGGTCATTATTCCGAGCATTCAGGGGAGATATTTCACATTACTAGCTCTGTGAGTCAGACAGTATATCACACCGTGATCTCTAACCCTCGAAGTGACATCCCTGCAACTGCCATGCTAACCTTGATGGATTTTATTGGTGGCCTTTGCCACCTCAGTTCTGTTAGCTCGCTGGATATTTGTTTCGCAGGGCCATCTGTGTGTGTATGTGTATGAGTGTGTAGGCAGTATGAAGTGACACTGTGGACACTTGGACTCTATTGAAACTGAGATCAAAGAATTCTAACATGCATCTCCGCTTGTGTAAGACAAGGCCAGAGATCATTTGTCCAGTGAGGCATATAGCACAGATTCACTGCTGCCTCAGTATTACTGGTAACATGTCAGGGTTTAACAGTAAGGATGGCCTGATTGTGAGAGAGCTGCAGGCCGGTTGACGGAGCTGTCATTTACCTTTTCAGGCCAGTGTTGCACAATCACTGTTTTTTGTATTTTTTGGTCATGTATATGTGTTTCTATTCCTTGTAAATGCAAACATTCTCCGTGATGTAATGAACATTGTTGTGAATCCAAGAAGAAATTATTTAGCTATAGCTAAGATACAGTAGGTGAGTTTTTTTTTTTTTTTTTAAGTGATGTTAAATAGTGATGGACGCTAGGATAATCAGTTATAAATATGTTAAACTATACACATCACTGAATGGCAAATTTATTTTTGAGAGTTTTCATGGAGTTTTTGCATTTATAGCTGTATAATTTCAATCTATAATGGTTTAAAAAAAACTATATATATATTTTGTTTTGCTTTATATTTTAATTTCTTATTTTATTTTATATTATTTTATATACTTATGTCAAGCCAGTTGACTACCTCAGTAGCACCATTCCGTAATGCTTCGTAACCCATGCCCTCCCGTCACACAGTTGCAAATGGACTCTTCCATGAAGGTTGTTTGTGTGTTTGTATAGGCTTGACACCCTTTGCTTGCTTCTGATTGGATGTCACAATTTTTTCACTTTTTTTTTATTCACTCCCTCAGTATATACAAAACATCTCTCGGCATGCCCAATTAAACCGTGGATGACAGAAATAAAACATTCACTTGCCGTACACTCACTCACTCCTACACCCCTCTTGGATCATTCCACTGTCCCGATGTAACGGAGTCAATCCACACGCTTAGAACTGCCATTTTGAAAAACATGAGCTGACCAGTGAAGCTTAGAATAGCTCAATAATAAAGCTCAGAAACTAATCAAAAGGTTGTGCTGTCTGGGGCCATTACATGTCCATCTTTAGTCCTTTCATCTTGTCCATTTATTGAACTTATTTCAGTTCACCACCGTTTAATTGAATTGAAGCTTCTATGTTTGGGGTGTGCCAGTGGAAGGCATTGAAAAGAGTCTTTGTGTCGCTGAAAGCTCTTACGTTTACTGTAACCTCTTTTCTCGTCTTTGTCGTGCAGCTAGTCAGCAAAATTGATCTCACACTTCACTAACATGCTAGACTTTTCTCAACTTAAAAGATTTTGAGGACACTTTTGTTCAACCTTTTTATACAAATAGGTGTCAGATTTCGTGGTTTTCCATTTATAAAAGGTATCACAGACAAACAAAAAAATCAATGATATCCATTTTGTGTCAGAGACATATTTTATTGATTGTCTTTGTGGTTTCTCCATTCTTCAGAGTGCCGGATGCTTTACTGTCCTCACGGTTTACGACTATTTGTAGCTTAGTGGCATTACGAAATTAACATGTAAAATTTTGTTTGATTTTATAAGATGTTACTAGTTCAAATGTAGTAATATTTCATCAAATTAAAAAAAATATGTCAAATAATAACAATTAATTGTTTTTCAATGAGTTTACATATTTCTGTGGCACTTAAAAAAAGCTTTAAAATAACAATAATTTTGATTTTAAAGTGAAGAGAGATGTTTATGTTTATTAATAAACAACGTGGAGATAAAAATGTAGATTAATAATAATGATTAATTTTAGAATGTAATGATTTTTATATTAATATATATATATATATATATATATATATACGTTAATATAATATAATATAATATATATATATTTATATTTGTTAATGTAGTACTAATTTATATAAAATTATTTAATGGTAAAATTAAATAATTCTAAATATTATGATCATTATTATTGTTGTTATTATATATCAATAGTATTATTATGAATAATAATACATTAATATATTATAGGATTATAACAAAATAGTTATATATGTTTATGTCTGTAATTAATTAGTTAATAATAATTATTATTATTATTATTATTAGTTGTATTAGTGTTGTTATTATTATAACTTTCATTGGTATAATTGTTTTTTATTTTTAGGTAATTATTTTTTAATGATTATTATGATTATTATTTTTATTGTTGTTTTTATTTGTATTAATTTTGGCTTCTTTCTATAAATAGGGTGCAGAATAAATTTGGTTTATTTGTATAAGCAGTGTGCTGACAACACCAATGAATGAATTGCTTTTTTTCTCTCCACTGTGCGTTATTGGGTTATTGAACTCTCTGTTTATTTGTGGTTAATGGACTGAAACATGCTGATTGGCTGTTTAACTCCGCTAAAAGGCCAATCAGGTGAAAGGTGAGACTGGAAGGGCTAATGACCTGAGAGCGAGACATGGCTGGCCATAACCTGTTCTTTTTAAAGGGACACATACATTTATAAAGTTGTGTCTCTCATTATTATTTTTCATACAACATTAGTTTTGCGTACCCACCTTTTAATAATGTCTATTTGAAGGGATAGTCCTCCAAAAGTGTACAAATTCTGTCATAATTTACTCACCTTCTTGTTGTTCCGGTTTTGTAACACAAAAGATGTTGTGCAGAACGTTAGCCTCAATCCCCATTAACTCTCATTCCATCTTTTTTCCATAAAGTGAAAGCGAACGGAAATTTGAATTAAAATACTAACTAACATTACATTTTGTGTTCCATGGAAGAAAGAAAGTTATTGGATTTGGGACAACATGATGATGGTGATTAAATAATGACAGAATTTCATTTTTAGGTTGAACTAACCTTTTTTAAATACCAATTTTACCAATAAATTGTATTGCAATCCGAAATGGACACGAAATCATGCAAAAACATGTATATAACTGTCTATGCGAGATTTTATTATTAGTTCAAAGAAAGTAGGTTGCCGATGCGCCATTTTCTGCGAGACGCCCAATTATTTTTCCATTACATGCACAACACACTGTAATTGTCTGATGCGGTGTGTGTTCAAACCATGATATTATCATCTCTGATACCTCTGTGCGCCTCTCCGTTTTGGCAGAGGAGTTTACCTAAATCCTGCAGCCTCACCCGCACACTGTGTGCATCATTCATCTGCCATGTGAAATTTCATGCCCTGCACTAATAATCGTCTTTCCTCCGAGCCCTGACCCTGGACTGCACCGCATAATCAGCTTTTCCATCAGTTTTTCCAGTGTGTCGAGCGACCTTGTGGGTGCGCCTTTGTTTGCTGACAACTATAGTTCCTGACTTGCTCTTACGTTGTCGGTCGTCTGTGAATTGTCTCTCTTGTGCAACATTGAAGATTGGTTGTGAAAGCCATGTCGGTCGATGATGAGTCACAAAGCCCTGTTGGGCGCTGATTTAATCACACATATGCATGAAATAAAGCCTGTATAACGTAAAACACATTCAAGTACGTTATGTAAACATTGCTGTGCAATTTGAATTGTTTACAGCAAGCTAGCAGAGGAAGGATGGGGCTATCTTGACACTAAATGGGTGTTTTTGTTGTTGTTTACCACATTATATAGAATGGTAATGTTTATATATCTTGGTTTCAGGATCCAGATTTTAAATTGGACCTGAAGTGGTGACACAAAATAGTTTATCGTAAATTCTTTAATAGTTTAATCTGCAATTTCTGTTGAGTTTGATTTTTGACAACCTTCAACGTCAACAAAAAAGATATGGGAAGTGTTTTGTCATCCTTTTTTCAAATTATAAATCTATATAATGTGCTATCCTAACAATGCACACTTACGGTTTATGGTATTATTTGCATTTAGCATTGCATTTTCCCTTCTCTCCGTGACATTACAGTGTTTTTCTGAATTGAGAATGGTTTACGTCAAGCTTGAAATGCTTGTTAGCTGAGAAAGAATTGTGTGTTAGGCTTTTTCTGTTGTTTACAAGATTATATAGTAAGGTTACATTTATATCTTATCTTAAAGCACTGGTTTCAGGCTTCAAAATCCAGATTTTGTCTATATATATTATAAACAATACAATGTAGATTGTTTAAGTATTTACAGTATCAGCCATATTATCAAGTTACTGATGAATTTGTGCCAAAATACTGTTGAATTTTAATTGCATTAGTTATTGTTTGCATTTAGTTCTGTGTTTTCCCTTTTGTCCTCAACAGAACAGAAATTGCAGTTTGTTTCTCAGTTGAGAATGGTTTTCGTCAAGCTTGAAATGGCTTGTAGGAAGAATTGTGCTAGATTGGTAATGTCTGGTATTTGCTGATGTTTACAACATGTTAGGATCTTACGATATCTTTTAAAGCACTGGTTTTCGGGATCCACATTTTATATTGGACGTTAAGTAGCTAAATTGTTTATAGTACAAATGTGAAAAAATGAAACATTAAATTCAATTAACAACTTTGAGCTTACAGTATGCAAAATTACTATCATGACATGGGAAAATTGACAATTTTGTATGTGCATAAACAACTATTTGATTTACCAAACTAACACATGCCAAAAGTTGTCTTATTTTTATTAACCATTTTACAGCGTGACAAAATACTGTAGAGTTTTATTAAAAGTCTTGATGTGAATAATAAAGGTATATGGGACGTGTTTTGTCCTCCCTTTTTCAAGTAAATAAGCATTTATTTACACATGTAAACACAAAATAGAACACATTCAAATATGTTAATTAAACATTGAGGTGCGTTTTCTAAATGTAATTGTTTACGTCAAACTTGGCTAGTTAGCAGGGGAAAGATTGTACTAGTTATTATATTGCATATACATTATATTGTAAGATTATGTCTGTATCTCACTATTAGAGATGCAACCTCCAAATATTCAGAATAATGCTTGAAATGATAATTTTTTTATGATTGATTCTTAAATGATTACATTTGATTCCCCCAGTCCCCCTGAAAATGTGGCATTCTTGTTTACTATACAGTTTACTATACAGAATGGCTCAACACATTCTGCGTGTGTGTGCGTGTGTGTCTGTCTGTTAATGTGGTTACAATGCTGTTCCATTGCTTTAGCCCCCCCCATTCAAATTCTTATTTTTTTATTTAATAAACATGGTTTTTAATAAGTTCTTCCAGCTATTGGGCCTTCACAGTTTCACCATGATGATTTGATTCAGATAAATAGTTAAGTATGTATTAACTGTCTACATATATAATGGTTAATGCATGCAAAGTGAAACAACTGAAGTCGGATAGATCGCTAAGTTCAAAGTTATGACAGAAAGTGTCCTACTTCACAAGTATTATATCTATAAAGAACACAGCTTTGTTTACTAAAATAAAAAAAAACATTATTAAAAACATAAGTCTAAAATCTGAACCAAAATGAATAAATGGGTCATTCACTGTACTGTATTTTCAGATTGTCTCCACCAAGATAACCGTGTGGTGTATTTGTCAATTTCAATGTATTTGTATTGCACTTTTGACTATACACATTGTTCCAAAGCAGCTTTACAAAGAATAGTGCCTTACAAACCCCCCAGTGAGCAAGCCAAAGGTGACAGGCAAGGAAAAATTCCTTAGATGTTTAAGTACTCAAGGAAGAAACCTTGGGAGTAGCCAAGACTCAGTTGGGGAAGCCATGTGTGTATATATATATATATATATATATATATATATATATATATATATATATATATATATACACACACATTTGTTAAAAGTGTGCACACATATAATCATACTTGCTATATGACACACTTTGGCTAAAATCTTGCTTCACTTGATCAAATATAGTTCTCATTTGGCCTGTAATATCAACCAGGAGGCACATACAAGAACATCAATATGAGCCATTATTCATAAAGAAAGATAAATTATTCAATAAAAATCACAGATTTGGGTCAGTGGGCTGCAAAAATAAATAACTGGCTGTAAAATATCCACCGTGCTGACAGTACTGTGAATTAAACAATGATGAATCTGTCGAGAATACTGTATATTTATCAGAAATAACACATTACATAATGAGTTGCATAACATATGATGTGTCCAGTTCGGCTGGTAATTATTTTGTTAAAATATTTTAACTGTTCTGTTTCAAAGAATAGAGCCCAGAGCATTGCGTCACTTATTTTTGGCCATTTTTCTTATTCATTTTGTCTTTTTATTCTTCAATAAACAGTTCTGAACTGTAAACCAACAAACTCTGAGATGGATCTTAAAATAACAAAAAAAAAAAAAAGTGCCTCCCCTTTTTCTCCCCAATTTGGAATGCCCAATTCCCAATGCTCTCTAAGTCCTCATGGTGACATAGTGACTCATCTCAATCCGGGTGGCAGAGTACGAATCTCAGTTGCCTCTGCGTCTGAGACCGTCAATCCGTGCATCTTATCATGTGGCTTGTGGAGCACGTTTCCATGGAGACATAGTGCGTGTGGAGGCTGCACACTATTCTCCACGGCATCCACGCACAACTCACCACGCGCCCCACCGAGAGCGAGAACCACACATTATAGCGACCACGAGGAGGTTACCCCATGTGACTACCTTCCCTAGCAACCGGGCCGATTTGGTTGCTTAGGAGACCCTTCTGGAGTCACTCAGCATACCCTGGATTCTAACTTGTGACTCCAGGGGTGGTAGTCAGCGTCAATACTTGCTGAGCTACCCAGGCCCCCAAAATAACAACATTTAATTTAAAGTAAAAACCTATTTGAAAATCTTAAAATGTCGATTATTAATAGCTTAAATCGTCAAATAAGATTACAGAAGATTACAAATTGCCAAAATGTCCTAAAAAGCTTTAGAGTATGAAATGTTTCCCAGGAAGATATAGAATGTATGCACAAATATATCTTAGCTGTTCTGTATTTAGTAGAAAAAAAGTATCACTGTTTTTGTCTGCTCAAGCGAACACGCTTGGCTACAGATGCTGCATAAAGAGACAAGATGGCTGCGTGTGTGCTGTGATTTAGCTTTGACGCTGCAATGTTGGTCTATCAGATGCTCTTGACCCTGCATCTCCCTGTTAAAGTTTGTTGGTGAGGTCCAGCTGTCTCTAGCACTCAGAATCACTTTATACTGCCTCATTATACTGAACATATTTCCGCTGCCCGTCTCCCTGGACTTCTGCCTTGGTTGCTATCAAACACGTCATTTATTTACATATGTTCCCTCATACATGTGCTGCTTGTTTTCACTGCGTTTGGACTTGAGCGTGTGCGTATGTGCCTACGTGCTGGAAAACATGTCAATTAAGCAGCAAGATGTACAGGAACATTAAATTGATACCAAACATGATTATACTTGTATATGCAGTATATTTGTCCCTGCTTTGTTTTTATTTATAAATTCGTATCCACGGTTGCAATGCTTCTTTGACATCCATGCAATGTTTTTTTTTCTCTCTCTCTCTCTCTCTCGCTCTCTCTCTCTCTCTCTCTCTCTCTCTCTTTGCTCTGTTTGTTTTCTTCTCTTTCATAATGAAGATCAGTAAAGTATTTCTTTAGTTAGTTATTTTATACAGTAGTACTTTTGAGAGTATTTGTGTAAGGGATGGGTGATACCACTTATTATCTTTTCAATCTGATACTTCCAAGATCGATAATGCCTGTATTTGTACAGATATCTCTAACGCTAAATGGAAAGTTTTTGTGATTTTTGAGGATAAAATGATATGATCAAATTAGATGATCACTTAGCATTATATAATATAATGATATAATCATTATTAATGTTAAATTGGCTTGAATTTTATTTTTTGCTTATTATTTATCAACACCAATCATTGAACATGGTCCTCAATAATTTACAAAAACGTTTTCGTTTTTCCACTTCAAATCTTATAATACACTTTTTATGAAAAACAAAAACAAATACAAAATAAAATGAATATTTAAAAATAAAACACGTAGAATCTGTATTTTGATCTGCGAATTTCCATTTTGGATTTGTTTGTTTTTTTTTTTGTTTAATTTTTATTATTATTTTTTGTAAATTTGCTGAGGTTTATCTCTCTATTTTTTTTTTATCTTTGTCCAAATTTATGAACACCATGTGCCCGGTATTCGTCAATGAATATGACAAATTAAATTAGTTAATGTGAAATAAAATACCGAAAAGCAGTGTTTGAAATTTCACATTTAAAAAGCTTTTTTATTCCATTACACTTTTAAAATCAAAGGCAACGGGCATGGGATTTGGAAATCCGTGCACATCCCAGGCTGTTTAATAGGATATTGTAATTTGATAGACTACAAAGAATGAACCAGGTTTTGACACACGCACTTCTATCACAAGCTTAATTGTGATCATTATTTATGTGACCTTGTTTTTGTTTTTTCCCTAAGTCATAAAGTACAGGCATTTCTCCCAAATTGTCAAAAAAGCCATGGTACCTAGAGGAATATGATATTAAATCAATACACGTCTACAAAGTTTCTGCAGGAAATACATTTTTAATTTTTGTCCAGAGCTCTGAATATACTGCACATAGATATTGGCCCATATAGGTCAGCCAGTTCCTCGTCTGAAGCGCAAGTCTAGCTTCCATGGAGTACTGTGTGAATATTTCAAATGAAGGTATTCCTGTCTTTTTTAATAGTGGTTCTCAACAGGTTTTGCTTCAGGACGCTGATTTACATTGGTAGCGACCAAGTACAATGTTTAAATTTGTTTATTGTACAAAGGTACACAGAAATAGAACTGCATTTGTATTAATAATACTAATACAATATTTAATACAAATACTAATATGAATCTATTACACCAATAATTCATCCTGGCATGCCATCTATTATGCAACCTGTCCATATTGGCATCTGCCTAATTCGGCTATAGCTTCTACGAAGTGACGGATGGATTTGCGCTGAAAATACAACAAAGTTTGATTGGTTGCACAGCCTTTGACGTCAACAACAAAAGATATGGGAAGCGTGTTCTCCTCCCTTTTGGAAGCCTATTTGTTTGACTATCCTGCCCATGCATGATTATGATTAGTTGCATTGTATTGTTTGCATCTAGCATACAAACAATCAAAACAGACCTGCTTCCCACCAGTTGGGAACAACGGCTCTATAAAACTGTGAAATTTGCCATTGTGTATTTCTATTTTACATCTTCTAATCTTTCATCATTTTTATTTCTACTTATTTTGTTTTCTGTTTCGCCTCCATAAATGTGTCCATAAAGTGGTAATGTGTAAATTCTCTTCTCTGTATGACTTCAATCTATGCCGATATGAAGATTTTGCCACTGTCTGTTTTGTTGTTGTTGTTGTTGTTATTGCTGCACCAAAAAGCTCAATTCTAATGTCTAAACTCGTATTTGGCATTGTCTGTTTCTTTGTTCTACAGAGATGTTGAAGGAGTTGAACCAGCAACGCAGAGAGAGAGAATTTACAGACCTGAAAATTATTGTTGAAGGCAAAGTATTTGAAGTCCACCAAAATGTTCTAGCTTCCTGCAGCTTGTATTTCAAGGACCTGGTGAAAAGGTTTGCCTCCTTCCCTTCCCACCAGCTATTGATGCAATCTGTTCTTTTCGTAGGGCACATTTGTGTCATTTTTTTCCCTCCCCTTGTTTCTCTTTTGCAGGTTTGTAGGAAGACTTTGGTTTCTATCACAGTGCCAGCAGCCATTCGTGTTGTGCTCAAATGAATGTATCTTAAATTGGGAAAAAGGCCGACCCTTGTCTCTTTTTTTACCTTTTCTTCCCCCCCATTTTAGACCACATTAACATAATTTCCATTTTTAAAAGCAGAGAATGTGTTCCATGACTGAGGGATCTTTACAGAAAAAGGAAAATAACCACAAAAAAAAAAGAATAATCACAATAGGCATTCATCCCGAGAAGACCACGTTGAGCATTTTGGAAAGTGTCATCCAAAAGCAATGTGGTATCTGTCATTTTGTCTACGGGATGCACTTTGTCAACCATTTTATCAGCAAGCGTATAGTCTTTATAGGGCATACAAAGTTTCCCATTCATATGTTAAACATTCGCGGTGGGTGCATTGAACAGCATGAGCGCCATTCAGAATCGCAAACAAAGAGAAGAGCTGAGCAACTTTCTCGCAAATCGTTACCTTCACAGGTCAAAGCCATTTACTGTATTTCCGCAAGAAGAGCTGCCTCGCTTTCCCACTTTTCCAAATTGCACTGTTCTACGTCCATTGACAGCTCACTTTATATTCTTATTATTTTAATATGAATTTGGCAGCATGTTTGCCTACATTGTAATTGGCAACAGATATACAGTGTATGTGTGTGTTTGAGCAAAGTGTGTGTGCATATATGTGCTCATGGGTTCATTTACCAGCAAATTCATCCTCCATTTTCAGTGTTTTGTGTGTATGTTGTTTTGCATCTCGTTATCAGTGTTTGGGAAGCTACAGTACTTTTGTAAACATTTGAAAATGTTAACATACCAAGATACATGTTATTCAAAAATGTAATTAAGCCTAGTTGAACTACAGTTAAGCGACCCTTTAGAAAGGGTACAGTATGAAAAGCTACCATTGCAAGCCACTTAAATGGCTAACTTCATTAAAGCTATTGAACAGGACAATGTCTTTTTAATAATATTATGATCGGATTTTACATTTTATTTAAACATTTATCTGGCATAAAACAGTTAGGATATTAATTACGGTTGACAGCATCAAAATTAACATTAAATTCAAATGATACATGATTTGTAGGAAGACTTTTGTTTCTATCACCATGCCAGCATTCAGCATTTTATAAAAATAATTGGGAAAAATTGGGTTTTTAACCTCAATTTTGAGTGGAAGTTAAAGTAATTATCTATAATTTAAAGTAAGCCTGGTTGAACTTTAGTTAAGCTACCCTTTTAAAGGGTAAACTACAACAAGTTACACTGCAAGCTACTGATAAACAGTACATTAAAACTCAATTTAAGCTATTAAATTAAGGCAAAATTAAGCTATAATTTAAGGGTACAATATCTTTTTAATGAGATTTCGATCAGATTTGAGATTTTATTCATTATTAATAGTTATCTGGAACAAAAACAAATAGGTTCTTAATTAGGTTGCCAGAATCCAACACTGAATACAAGCAATAAAGCAAAAAAAATAAATAAATAAATCATAGTGATAAATGATATATGTAAGGGGGTTGATGGAAAGGAGGAGGTGAGAACCGGCTTGACAATATAAATCATATTTTAATTATAAACTTAGCCAAAACGACAAACACACACACACAGGTGTCGGACAGCTGTCCGTAAATCTCTCTCTGTCGCACTGCCGTATTCGATCGGCCTTTATCCCTCTCAAGGGCTAATTAGCCTGATTAGGGGCCGGGTGTGCGAAATCATGACCCGGCCCTGTCCTCCACCCTGCCAGTGTATATAAAAATATATTAATTGCGCTATCAAAAAGATTGAGCTAAATTGTGCTATAAACATCTGGGAACGCTTTTTAGTGACGACTGTGAATTTGTGAATAATTTATTATTTTATTATTCATTGAAATTGACTATCTAAACAACTTTGAATTTGACACAAAAATTGCATATTTATAGTCAAGCAGAGCGCGTTTCATTAATGCCAAAAAAAATAAAATTTGCCTATAAAATGGATTTTTTGAAATCAGCTTTGCCACTTTCATGCCTTAAAAAAAGTTAAATTAGTAACGTTCCTTCTTTTAAGTAGCTGCAACGTGTTTTAACCAGGCACAGATTTCCAGTGACAAGTACTGTAATTTGTCTGTCCACACTAGAAACTAAAATGTTCTGCGGAATAATAACAGCCTATCACAACATATTTGACACTTAATGAACAGCTATGTGAAGGAGGACATTCGTCCAATGATTTTTCACTTTGGGCAAGACTACCCAATAAGTCACCGTAGAAGTAGAAACAAAGCGAACTACAAAATGTCCTGTTGCTTGTTGTGGCTGGTTAGGACAAAAACTCTGAATTACTTCACTTTATCATGCTGTGTTTGGTTAGCAAACACTGTAAAATAACTTGCCAACACTGCTCGTTGTGTATTAGACCGTCTCAGCTCCACTCAATGACTGTCCTGAAATGCCCTCCGCTCTTTTTGGCATACTTGCTGGTTTCTTCACATTCACAATTCATAGCTGCAGTCCAGCGAGCAACTTTTATGGTCCCTATACTTCTGTCTTAAGAGTCTTGCCTGTCTCTCTCCATTCAACTGAATACAAAATCTCACTCGCAGATACTTTGGATAGATGCCAGTTGCCCTACAGAAAAACCACAATAGCCAACTCATCAGAAAACTTAAAAGGAGTCTAGATGGCAGAGAAGCTCGCCACTTAGAGAGAGATACAATTGTCCTCATAAACACTGGACCAATGTTGTATTTATGCCACTGCTGCTGATCTTGCCATTTGGATGGAAGAGCATTCGTTGGATTTTATTGTTTGGAGATATCAGACTTAGTCAGACGATGTCCATTATTTCTTACTACAGTGCTGTGGAAAAAGTATTTGCCCCCATCCTGATTTCTTCTTCTTTGTGTATATCTCTTACTAAATTGTTTCAAAAATTCAAACAAAATCTAACATAAAACAAAGACAATCTGAGTAAACACAAAATACAGTTTTTAAATGATAATTTTATTTATTGAAGCAAAACATTTATCCAATACCAGCTGGGCCTGTATGAGAAATTAATTGCCCCCTTAGTTTCTAAATCCCCAAATCTATGAAACTGCATTCATAATGGGGTTCAGCTGGACTAGACACAATCAGCCCTGATTATTGCCAGCCATGTTCAATCAAATCAACACCTAAATATAACTTTTTCAGCACATTATGCCAAGGTTGAAAGAAATTCCAGATATGAAGAGGAAAAAGGTGATTGAAATACATTGGGCTGGGAAGGGTTACAAATCTATTTCAAAGGCTCTGGGACTCCAAAGAACAACAGTGAGGGTCATTATTTCCAAATGGAGAAAACTTGTCACAGTAGTGAACTTTGCCAGAAGTGGCCGACCTTCCAAAAGTCCTCTAACAACAACGACGACTCTAGGAAGTCTCAAAAAAGCCACAACATCCAACGCACTGCAGGCCGCTCTCGCATCCATAAAGGTCACTGTTCATGATTCCACTATCAGAAAGACACTGGCCAAAAATGCCATCCACAGAAGTGTGGCGAGGTGAAAACCATTGCTAATTCAGAAGAACTTTAAGGCTCATCTGAATTTTGCCAAAACACACCTTGATCATTCTCAAACCTTTTGGGAGAATGTTCTGAGGGCTGATGAGTCGAAAGTGGAACTGTTTGTAAGAACAGGATTATGTACATAAAATACAAAATATAAGTAACTGTATTCCATTACAGTTACAATTGAAATCATTGGTAATTAGAATACAGTTACATTTCAAAAGTATTTTGATTAATGAAGAGATTACTTTGCATGTATTGCCATTTGTTTCATTTAATATTTAGTCCTTTCAGATGGAAAACATGTATAAATATAAATGAAGTGATCCAAAGTGCATTTGAACAGCGGTGAAACACTTTCTTATGATGTGTTACATTCATACGAGCAGACAGAGAAGTAGGTTTGAAGTAAGTTTGGAGCAGAAGAAATAGAAATAATCCTTGTGTAAATTGTCAGATTTACGCTGAGCTAAAATGCTATTTCTAGCCATTTTACATGTACATGTTACCAGACACGATCATGTTTTTTTATCAAGAAAATTCACGTTTGATAATAATGTATTTCTTTCTAGTAAGACCTTTGATATTAGGTCAGAAATCGTGTACTTGATAATACATTTTGTATTGTTTTCCTGTAAAAATATCAAAAAATCCTTAAAACAAGATCAATTTGATTTATTTTGTTTTTGAAACAACATTGCATAAGGTATTTTGGTTTTTTTAAAGAATGTAGATTTAACATGTGTATTTTGTGAGTTTTTATAGTCAAAACAAGTGAAAAAATCTACCAGTGCTGAAGAAGTAATCCAAAGTATTTAGAATACATTACTGAACTTGAGTAATCTAACGAAATACGTTACAAATTATATTTTACAGCATGTATTCTGTAATCTGTATTGGAATAAATTTCAAAAGTAACCCTCCCTACCTTGTGTGTGTATATATATATATATATATATATATATATATATATATATATATATATGAAAGCTGTATTTTCTGTTTACTCAGGTTGCCTTTGTTCTCGTTTGAAGATCTAAAATAATTTAGTATGGAAAATACTCAAAAATAGAAAATATCAGGAAGGGGCAAATAGTTTTTCATAGCACTATGTAAATAAGTTCGTCTTTTAAATCGACATGAAACATGTTCTCAACCCATTTTACTTTCATAATCTTATTTCTGAGTGAAACACATTGTAAAAAATCCCACAAGAGGCTGCACACTACTGTCATTTTATCACAAGGGGATCGTGTAATGCCTAAAACTCATTTTCCCATCGTAAAATCACTGTAACGGATGGACTCAAGTGACTTATTGCTTTTATAAAGTGGCAGCAACTGCAATTTGGCAAAATAAGGATAACAAATGTAAAATAAACAGTTACATTTAATAATAAACAAAATAAACCATTCTTACGGCAAGTAAGGGAGTTAATTTTGTTGGAGCTTTCAGTTGCCAAGCAACATATGGCACATCAATATGAAATGTGCGTTTACGGTCATTGACATTTTTTATACTTAGATTCTATATTGGCCAAAATTTGTCCATTTTGCAATTATTAGCGTCGGCCAATAACCGTGTTCACTTGGCTGATTAACAAGTGTGAGTGTTAAGTGTTAAATTGAACAATTGGTTTGTCAATCAATGGTCAACACTTTCTGTTTTCAAGTTTTTTTCCTTTGAAGTTTCTAAAGTAAATTTGAGTAACTTTTGCAGAAAATAAGTGCTTGTTTCACATTCGAAATTTTGCTAACATCTGATTTGCTGTTGTAAAATGTTATTATGTTTATCTGCATTTATATCAGCCATCTTGCTCTGTAAATATCAGTATCGCATCAGCCAATAAAAAACCCATATCAGTCAAACGCTATTCTATAGTCATTTCACATCAGCTTCAACCCTGCTTCATCCAGTATGATTTTAGTCTATTTATTCTATCTGTTTTATTATAAATAAATACAAATTAGACCTTGTTTATCTTTTACAAATTGGTTTGTTCATGAAAAGTGGCCATTGCATACTAGAATGGAACCAGGCGGTTGAGGGGAGGGGTTCAGGTGTGGTAACATCAGTCAAAGATGAAAGACTTTTTTATTACATATTAATGAAAGATTATGAAGACAAAAAAAAAAATCTCTCTTTGGAATTATACGCGCTGATGAATCATACACAATGAGACCACGAACATGTATCATAAATTTAAACTACGTTAATTATGACTTCATGTTGACTTCACAAAATGTAATCGCTTCACAAAATCACTTGCTGCTTTCATGACATGTCCTGACTGCTACATTGGGTGCGATCATTTGAAAAACTCATAGTCTCTGTAACCACTTACATCTATACATAGATACTCAGGGCAAATTCACAAAACAATTGTGACCTGCGTCTTATTCGCTAACCACCCGCAATCTAGTTTAACATTTACATGTCATTTTTTTCATTTAGCAGACACTTTTATCCAAAGCGACTTGAGTACAATGAGGAGTACAATAGGAGCGATTCATCCTAAGGAAAACAGTAGGTAGCAACGTGCTGTACTAGTCCACGTTTTAAAAATTGCTTAATGAAGTACACATAGCGAGGAAGGTGAGAGACGAAGGAAAAATATAAAGAAGGTTAAGCAGGAGCAATCAGCACTGCATCTTGAGTGTTAAGCCATTGGCACTGACTCCTTTTATGTAAATTAGGCTTATTATAGATCATGCTTCATTCACAAAACATTGCTGGCTCATTTTACATTGCGCTATCACCGCCAAATGAAGGCAGGCGGTAAAATGTATTTCATTTAAAATTGTAAATTGCTTGTGTACATTTTCTATGGATCATATCAGCAGTAATTCATCAAATAAGCATCAAATTATGGAGAAGAGTATTATAACCTGGCATATATCCAGATGCATGGTGATGCTCAGAGTCGGTCTGCATCATTCCTATAGAGAAATAGGCTCTAAACCAGCGGCAACAGCGTGTACAATAAACACACTTTTACTGTGCGCAATTCATTCTTTGTGAATTTTGCCCTCTTTGTCTAACGCTGTTTCATAGCTTCTTACCCATTTAAAAATATTACAGAAAGAGACTTGTAGCACACTAATTGCCTGAACAGTTCCCCTGAAGCAACCTTGATTTAAGTGCCTTGCTAAAGTGCAAAGTGATTTGTGGTATCAGTTAGTCTTCAGGATCTGGGTCAACCCTGCCTGGGTGTGAACCTACAGACTTTTGAGTTTGCACCCAAATCTTTAACTATTAAGCTGCCACCACCCTTGTTTAAAGTTGCTCTGCCACATTTCTGAAAAGATACAGTTTTGTTTAAATTCAGTTCTCTTTTGAAGAGTGAAAAATGTAGACATATTTCAAAGAAAAATTCTTGGTTTTGTTTACTGGTTGTGGCAGGGTGGAGGGCGGGGCCGGGTCGTGATTATACACATCCGGTCCCGCCCTGCCACACTGGTTAATTAGCATGACAGCTAGGTTAATATTGTCTATTAGCACACTTTCAAAAAGGGAACATGGTGTCCGTATCATGTTTTGTGGACTGACTCGCTCTGGAAGTTCAGTCATAAAACTCATTTGTATGTGTCTGACCTCAAGTTTCACGGTTTCCATGAACTACATCTATCTATATACAGTATTGAACGCATCTCTGTTCTTGTCAATTTATGTTACACGGTTTTGCAGTGAGGATTATTTCGTAAATCCTTCAGATTACACTATTTGACAGAAAGGCCCTTTTCAATGACGTAAACTGTCATATATCAATTCACAGTGCCATCTCCATCTCAGCGGAAATGCACTTATTTATGAGTCAGAACATTGTTCCCTTCTCTGAGCTGAAATTTGCGTCTTGCTTTTGCCTGAGCCGAGTGCTATTTTTACAGACTCCGCTCTCGCATTAAGCTCATCTGAGGGCGTGAGAAAGAACATGCCACCTGAAGGATATAATGCACACCCTAAATGTGCGTGCACGCTTCCCCTCGGCCAAAGAATAAAGCTATTACCCTCCCCTTTAGCGTCTGTCGCGTGGAACGCGGAGATGGATTGCCCTCAGTAATTCCATTTTCCCCTCTGGATTTCCAATAAGTATGCTTGGTGCCACTTTAATTTATGGCTAGTGTATCTGCAGCAAGCCGTCAGTGTGTGTGCATAACACAAAAAGTGGCTGGCTCAGTGTAGCTTTGACATTGGGCTTTTATTTATTTATATAAGAGCGGCGCGTTTGTTTTACAGTAGATGTGCCATTAGGAGTGCAAAAATGAGCACGGTTTCGTTCTGAGAATAGTGGGAGATCATTAATCCCGTGGGATGTGACAATAGACTTCTATGTAGGCGCAATTACCTCCTCCACTGGTGAAAAGTCACTTTCGGAGTGTTTTTGCAGGGAGGGTTGAAGTTTATATAGAGTAATGAAGTTCCACAGTGTGCACCTTCATTCATATTTCATGGTGTAATGATTTGGCTGCAAGATTTTCTCTCTTAACCTCTGGGGGAAAAATTGTTTTGCACCAATCCTTTTTGGTCACATCTGTAGATTTTTTATACAAACTTTGTGTCGGCTTTGAATCATGAAAAAAAGTGTTGTTTGAGGTACAATGCAGTCACTGGGGTGGTACCCTTGTTTTGGGTACATTTTTGTACACTTAATGAGACAATAAGGTTATTTATTTGATAGAGGACCAAAACATACAAATGTACCTTTAAAAGTACACAATTGGTCCTTAGGGAACAAACATCTAGTTATATTTATAACCAAAACTGGTTATAAATATAACTAGATGTTCAAAAATGTTCCCCTTGAAGGTACCACCTCAGTGAAGGCTCTTGTACCTTAAACGGTACTTTTTTAAGCTTATTTCTAGGGTCGATACAGAAGCTAAACAAATTATAGCTCAATATTTTCAGCCTTTGGATAGTATTGAATATAAGTCTCAATAAATATTGAAAACTATCTCGATAAATATCTCAAAATTTGCTCTGAAATGGTTTAAAAGATTGTTTGTTTTTCATATGGAGGAACCATAATTTCATACAAACAGTCATTATTGTCAATAAGATAAAAAAAATGTATACAAGAAGTAAAATACAGTAAAAATACAAGTTAAAATAATAGTTTCCACACATAAGAAAGAATAGTATAAGAATAGCGTTAATCATTAAAAAAAAAAATATTATTTACATTTCTTGTTGCACTTAAATCTGTTTTGTATACTATTCTGATGATAGTGAAACTTTGTAATATGGCACTTTTTGTACCACTGTCTCCCTAAGATGATTCGCTGATGTTTTTCCTCTTTTGTAAGTCGCTTAGGATAAAAGCGTCTGCCAAATGAATAAATGTAAATGTAAATGTAAATTTGATAATTGTAATTGATATGCACCAATACAACTTAATAAACAGAAATGTTTACCTGAATATGTTTTTACTAAAACATTTAAAATGCTACGCAGAGACATAAGCATTTTTGAGTTATGCTGTCAGTCGATTCAAATATTTAATCACAATTAATTGCATAACTTTTTCAAAGATAATTGCGATTATTTGCAGATTTGAAAATGTATATTCTGTCTATTCTGTCATAAATTCATTTATTTCCTTTTTAGTAAAATAAAAAAAAAATTATGTAACATTTATGCTTTATTAGAGATACAGAGCCTTCTACAGTATAAAGATAGAAAAGTGTTAGTGGGAAGTTGACTAATTGGAAGAACTAGTCCCATATGTTGTGTCCGTTGGCAACTTGCAATTCATATCTTAAAACCCCAGGCTCCACAATATTAATCAATATGAATCCACTTTGATATGAGTGCCGCACTGAACTCCACATTAAAAAAAAAAGTGCTGCAGACTTGTTCTGATTTGAGTGGCGACACTTGCATGTAGTGATAAAGTACTTTATCTGAAATGTTCTGTAATCATTAGCTGGCGGTCCATAATTATATTCCGCAGAGGCTGCAAAGTACCTCAATTTTGTCACAAGTCCCATCTGTGTTTGTTTTTGTAAGAGGCCTTTTCTCCATCACTTGATCGTTGACACGGAATGACTGTTGTGTGTTTGTTTGTGGTGGGTACAGTATGTTAGTGAAATTGACTATTCCAACCAGTGTTGGATTGTGATTCCAACCAATCACACGCAGCTGCCAAATTCGGGAAATGCGTTAATCGGGATTAAGAAAAATGAATGCGGGAAACATTTGAAGTTAATCGCATGCGTTAACACAATCATTTTGAAAGCTCTAGTAATAACGCAAAGAAATTGTTACATAAACTTTGAATAATTTTTAATCAAAATTGATCCAATTTGAATCAAAACTGACAGTTTGAACTGATTCACAGTAATGAATCAAACCAACTATTCCCGCCAAATTAATACAAAGACAGTATTAATAAATCTCTGTCTTGTCCTTGTCATACTCACGATTTGTGAAGCAAGAAAGGTTTGCGCAACTAGCCTAGTGACATACTCTTTAGAAAACGTATTTTGAAGCACATTAGAACAGCCACAATATTCTCAGTGTTGTTTAGTTTTATATCACTAGCGAAGTCAGCGCAAAAATATTTTAAATAATCACTGTATCCCAGCCTTACTGTTAACCCACAGCTCAAACTCCAGTTTTAGCAATTATATTTATTTCATGAGGCTTTAGAATTGGAACATTGCAATATACATGAACAAAGATAATTATGGTCAATCATGCATGCTTTTTTATATTTACATCACGCTTTGCTGACTACAGATAAAGAAAATCAATTCCAGTACATATATTTTTATTTTGGATTTTAAGTGTGTATTGGATGTGTTAAAATCAACATTGGCTAGCAGTATTTTGGACGTCCTCTGCTAATTTTTAATCTGCGTTTGCACACACTTGCATAATGCACCCTCTGCCCATGGAAAAATGCCGCTTAAAGTGAGAAAAATAATAGATACTCATTTTTGTAAACACTTTCTCTGCTCTATCTCTCACGGACATGCTCTTTCTCTCGCCTGGTTAGCTCTCTCTCTCTCCATCGTCCAAAAAAATAAATAAATAACAGCGCTTGCAATCAGCAGCTCCATAAATGTGCACCACTCTTTAATGCCAGAGTGATTTCCATAATAAAAGTGCGCAGACAAAGCAAATTGCTACTACAGCCAATTCAGATTGCACTAATTCACCTGGTTGATGTACATGCTTTTTTTTTATTCCTTTGTCTCTTTTTATTTCCTTATTTGTCCTTCTCTCCTCCTCTATATCACCTCCATAACTTAACCCAGGATTACATCCCTTTCTGTTATCTTAAAACTTATCGCCACAGCAATTAGAGAGGACAAAAATAACAAACTCTGGCTTTTCTTTGCTTTCCAGGAGGGAGTAACAGTCTTAATCTTTTCAGCTGTAGTTCCAGGGGCATAATTACACATTGTCCTCTTTAAGGTGTCCTTCTACCCCCTTCAAGTACTCACTCAGTGGAGACTAATTATACCCAACGCACTCCTATGTTCATGCAGGGCACGGTGACAGCGCAAATGACAGCGGGGTCTCTGTTTAGGTTTGGTGGGGGGTCATTCTCAAAGATCCAGTCATGGAACACCTCCTCACGACCGGAACAATGGCTGCTGGCTTCCTGTGGCAGAACTAACGTCCCCACCCCTCTCTTCTCTTTTTCTTCTTTACTGTAACCATCTTCCACATGTGTTCACCCTGACTGTCAGTCTGTATTTGGTCATATTACCCAGTTTTATCTTTGTGTCAGTGTTTTGTGAGACTGCCATAGTTGGTCGTCTTATCTAGGGGGATTGATTCAACAGGTTATCTGTGATGTTAAGCCAAAAGTCATTGTTTGCCAAAAGTAACCCAAGTATGGTTCAAAATGATGCTTCTTTATATTAGATATGCTTTCACCTAGTCAAAGAAGACTGCAGAGTGCACACAGTTACGGAAAACTTGAAATTTGTGATTTCCTGGACTGGAAATTCATGCAATTTAAGCTAAAATGTCATGGGAATTCATGACTTGAATGTTCAGTTCCCTAGTTATGCTCTGCTCTAAACTATTTAATCAGCTTGATATCGTTTTTCTTAAAGTGCAATCCCTATAAAATGATTTTTAAAAATCATTAATCATTAAAAAAAAAAAAATCACACATTGAATGACTTGAAAGCAACTGGAAAATTCATTGATATTCATTGCTCTGAAATTAAGTGTGGGAACCCTCAAATATTCCAAAAAATAATTAAAAATCACCTAAATAAAAATAAACATTCTGTCCTCATTAGCCTCCCTTAATTTTGTTCCAAATACATACTCTTTTCTCTCTTTCATGAAACAATGTCAGAGTTTCAGTATGTTTTTAATATACAATCAAAGTGGATGGTGATATTTACTGATCCAGAAACAGTAAATATGACTTGTTCGCTATATTCAACGTTTTTGTAAAGCAGTAAGATAGTGTTGTGTGAGGATCGGACAAAAATTTAAGTCATTATTTGCTGACAACACTCAAATCTCACTCATCATCTCATTCGTCACTCTCACAATTTTTGGTTATGACACGCAAGGACACATGATGTTACGAGTCAGTGACATTGAATAATTTGCAGCGTCTAAAGGTGCTATTTCGTAATTGAACGCATGCTTGAATTTAATTTGTGAACTCCAGCAGAGAATAAACTGAGAATACCAACACAGAGCTATCGCATGGCTTTAGAACATGTGTAGGGCACAAATCGTATGGGTTACTTTTAGGCAAAGGCTCTTTGCACTAGGTTAAAAAATAAATAAAAAGCATCTTCTTTGCACTAATGCAAATAGTGTTAGATGCCATTTACACCCCAATGCAAATTGATACTATTTGCAACCCATACAAACATACAGTATAGGGACATCAGTGGGATGTGTTTATTGTGTATATTTTGAGTTCTACACTCTACACCAACCCCTACCCCTACCCCTACCCCTAAACCTAACCCTCAGTGCCGGTCCTCCCTATTGGCAAACTAAGCAAGTTGCTTAGGGCCCCCGATCTGCCAGGGGGCCCCTACACTGTCAAAGACATTATAAGTTGTGTTATGAAAATTCTGACAGGGGCCCCCACACAAATCAGCGCCCAAAAGGGTAAAGAACAGGCACTTTTAACCCAAAACGCACCTTACAAAAATGACTCATGGCTTTACTACAGTAACCACAGTATCATCATGGTATTTTGTGGTAAAATCACAGTAACCACAAATTTAAACATGGTTACTATGGTTACACCATATTAATGTAGTAACACCATGGTTAATTGCATTGAAACTATGGCTTCCACCAAAAATATGGGTACTACAATATTACTATAGTAAAACCATGGTTAATTTGATCTAGTCTAAACCTTTCTCTCAACTCGCGACCTTCACTTTGATCAAACCACTGCGAGAAAATCAACCTATATATAATTTTTTATTGATTATAATAAGTAGCATTAAATGATATATTGAGAGTGGAGACAGGAAACAGGATGGGAAAAGTGGGACAAAAGGCGGAATCAAACGAGAAAAGCACACCCACACCATCGTTACACCCCATGCCTCTGCAGTGACATAAGGGGGTATAGACTGTCTTCAATTTATATGTTGGAGTGCAAATCTCTGCGCTGTGTGGCAGGTGCTATTTACACCAAGTGCAAATAGACTCAATAGAGCATGGCAGTTTAAATCATGATCCAATTTCTTTGTATGAGAAACCGAAGCTCAGACATTCTGCCATTTCATGGGGTTGTAATGACATGAGGGTGAGTAAATTATGGCAACAATTTCATTTTTGGGTCAACTATCCCAATAGAAGATTTTGCCTCTACATAATTTCTGTACAAAATAGATTTTTAATTGAAGCAAAATAGAAGAAATTATTTTTTGGTTTTGTTTATTGCTGCCGAAAGGCTCAGTTGGAGTTACTCAATTCGACTGTGTCCTGCTTGGCTCTTAAATCCTTTGAACTCTTGTTTCTATGTTTGAGGCAAAATCCGGGAGGCTTTTAATATATGAACATGGACTGGGTAAACAATGTACTGAAAAACTGTTAAAGAGATACCTAAGAGAGGCCTTCCAAAATGTCAAATAACACCATATACTTTATCTCAACTTTATTTCCAATATCATTATTACATAAGTCATTAGTATTTTTATAGTCTTTTTGGGCACTAAGTCATAATGTGCACTGCATCCATTTCTAGACTAGCAGGAATATTCTTGAAAGGTGAAAGTGTGATGAAATGTATTGCCTTCCAACACAGCTACATTGGAGGGATTGAGAAGGCCGATTGCACCACATTTCCACCTTTAGTTAGCCACTGGCATCCCCCTTTACATGGTGCCCATATGCATTGCATACCTTGCATATATGGTTTTTGCACTTCTGTTTACATCTTGTTGCCATACTTTTGATAAAGTGAGTATTAAAACACATATGGATAGGCCCCCATTAACTTCCATTGTCAGTGACTCACTTTTTTTTAAAGAAAAGGAGGGACGAGTCTAAATTAGTTTTTGTGGTAACCAACATTATGCCACAAATGCTGTCTGAGTTTAATTTGTTGAAAAATATTATTACTTTAAATTCAACTCACTTGACTCACTGTGATCTGATCACACCGGTTTAGGTCAGTTTCTCACATAAAGCTTCAGAAGACTTTTATGATACTTTTATGCTGCTTTTGAATTTTAATTTGTCATTTTGGAGCCTGACTGCCCTAGAACTCTTTCACTTTTATTCTAAGAGAGGCCAGGATATTCTTCACCATTTCTCCATTTCGGGTTTGGCACAACATAAGGGTGAGCAAATAAAGAATTATCCCTTTAAAGTGTTGGCTAATCTTTAGTGTTTAGAATAAATGACCACCAGTTCAATCAATAAATCTTCTCGAATGTATTTGTCTCAAATGACAGTATAGTTTAAAACCTGCTGGTGGCTTATCACACTATTGTATACCCATTGGATTCCCATTGTTACTGGGCCAAGCAAAATATCTAGAATCAACTCATTTTCTCCTAATTCCCTTTCTGTTACAGTATATCGGCTTTCCGTCTGGTAACTTTGCAGTTATCTGGTGACTGTACACATCAGCATGCTATCTTGAACCTACACTAAAACACAATCAACGGCTGTGTGGCTATTAATTTCACTCCACCTGCCCTTGACCTTCAAGGATTATTGTATCACTTCGAGCATAAAACCCCTGATGGTGCCCATTATTCACATTTCCAGCCTCCTGGGGATTATCACATTTGAAGTGATCAGTGCAATTGAATCTAAATGACATCAGCATGCAGGTAACACTGGGCTATATTGTAAGTCGCACTGTACAACATGTGCAGATAAAGACTGTGTCAGTGTGTTTTGTAGTCTGAGATTGTGTGCCGTGAATGTGCTCTGGGTGGTGTAAAGATCTTATTGATGTAATGTAAGAGTTTCATCTAAGTCAGTTTACTGGCAGATTTCTCCATGTGGACAAGGCAGATTTTGTTCCCATCCCATGTTCTTCACCCTCTGTCATTCTTTCTACACATTTGTATGCCACCTGTGCCTCCCTGTTCACAAAGCATGCTATGGTTGTGCATCATAAAAATAAAAAATAAATTTTATCAAATAGTTTCGTTTCAGATGCAAGAAACAATGTATTGGAATATTTGGGTGGCCTACATTTTTGGTCATGACCTCTCTGTTTGTGTGTGTGTTTTTTGTGTGTGTGTGTATGTATGTCACTAGGTCGTCTAGAGAGACGTGGAGTGGAGAGAAGTTGGAACTCAAGATGACCAACATTGGTGCAGATGTGTTGGAGCTGCTGCTGGAGTTTGTCTACACCGGCTCGCTGGTCATCCACTCGGCCAATGCCAAAACTCTGCTAGAGGCAGCAAACAAGTTTCAATTCAACACTTTCTGCAAAGTCTGTGTGTCTTTCTTAGGTAAGCAACTCTGTGAATATTACTGATGTGAAAAACAGCACCATCACTATTTGAAAAAAGTCGTTTTTGATCAAATCTAGACAGGCCCCATTTCCAGCAGCCATCACTCCAACACCTTATCCTTGAGTAATCATGATAAATTGCTAATTTGGTACTAGAAAGTCACTTGCCATTATATAAAACACCGCTGAAAGCTATTTGGTTCGTTAAATGAAGCTTTACATTGTGTTGCCACAGTATGCAATAGACTGGCATGTCTTAATGTCAATATTAGGTCAAAAATGGCAAAAGATAAACAGCTTTCTCTAGAAACTCATCAGTCAATCATTGTTTTGAGGAATGAAGGCTATACAATGCTTGAAATTGCCAAAAAACTGAAGATTTCAGACAAAGGTGTACACTACAGTCTTCAAAGACAAAGGACAACAGTCTCTAACAAGGACAGAAAGAGATGCAGAAGGTCAGATGTACAACTAAACAAGAGGATAAGTACATCAGAGTCTCTAGTTTGGGAAATAGACACCTCACATGTCCTCAGCTGACAGCTTCATTGAATTCTACCCGCTCAACACCAGTTTCACGTACAACAGTAAAGAGAAGACTCAGGGGTGAAGCCTTATGGGAAGAACTGCTAAGAAAAAGCCACATTTGAAACAGAAAATCAAAAATAAAAGGTTAGATTGGGCAAAGAAACACAGACATTGAACAACTGATAACTGGAAAAGAGTGTTATGGATCTTAACCCCATTGAGCTTTTGTGGGATCAGCTAGACTGTAAGGTGCTTGAGAAGTATTACAAGACTAATTGCCAAATAAATGGACATGAAACAATGATTTGCATTGAAATTATGTAATTTGAGAAGATAGAAATCACTGAACAGCTGAAATCAACCTCCGGTTTGCGTTGGAGTTCTGTTGGTATTTATTTTGTGAAATTGACCGTCTGGCTCCTCAATATTCAGCCTATTACAAACTTTCCAAATAAATGGACATGAAACATTGATTTGAGTTGAAATAATTGTATTAGCTTACTTGAAGAGATCGCACATGGAGCCGAGAAGCAGGATAGACAGCTCGCAGAACCCGGATGAGCGGTCCGATACATCTAAATCCCCAGATATATGGTTGTTACAGAGCAATATCTGACCACTGGATGGTGCCATTGACCAATAAGAATAGAGTATTCCAGAGAGCCATGTAATAAATAGTTGTAAATCCTGAATATATTGCTGTAAATCTGAATGTATAGTATAGTTGTACTGAAAGTCCTGAATATAAAGTTGTATATCCTGAATATATAGTTGTAAATCCAAATACAGTGGGAAATCCTGAATATTTAGTTGTAAATGCTAATTTAGATTCTGAATATATAGCTGTAAACCTGAATATGAATTTGTTAAACTGAATATATAGTTTTATCTTTTTATGCAATTTGACTCCGGCACACTAGCCACATCAAAGTGACAAACATACCATGCATTCAATCAAACGTTTTGATGCCACAAATAGCCAGTATAAACATCGAAACAATGTATCACATGTGCGTGCCCAACGGGCCAAAGACATGCACTGATTGGCATGCCAGAGCAGCAGTGTAAAGACATTACCTAAAGCCTTTGCCAATTTTAAATGCTTTCCTGTGCTGTGATGGAAAGTTTTTAGGAGGAATCATCATTCTAGAATCGCTTCGCTCTCATTTATGTCATGGTCAAATGTTTTCGCTGTGTTCATTTGAATTTGCTGACTAGCTGAATCCCATCAGTTACACTCTCTAAATGACAAAAATCTTGACAGGTAGATTTACGTTACGCCACTGCTCACCATATTTCCAGGTTCCCGCATGTCTATCAGATAAAGTCACGCACAAGCTGTATGTTTGTCTCTTTCAGCCAGGTGATGTATTCTTTTATTTGTAAAAAGGTCAGAGAACAATTGCATTAAAATGTCAAAGCCAGTGGCACGATCTTCGATAACATCCAGTGCTGATTATTCGATCAATACCAGCTCAAGAGCATGTAGAAAAGCCATGTAGGTCCCTAGTGTAGCCAGCAGAATGGAGAAAGGTCTTGCAGTTGTTTGATGAGGAGGAGGGAGAGGCCGGGTCATGATGGAGATGGAAACCGGCAGAACAGTCAACATAAACTTTAATGAGAATCTCAACTTAAAACAAATGTAAACAAACATAGACACATATGCAACGCGGCCACGTGCGTGTCTCTCTCTCCCGAACCGGTGCCCTTTATCTCGCTCCCCCACTCATCAGCTGATTCAGTTCCAGCCGTGCTCCATCACAGCCCGGCCACTCATCCTCCTCGTCACAAGTTCGTACTGTAATTGGGTGTAAAAAATCGTAGGCCACACATGTATATCATTTCAAATGTACAGGTCAGCATAAATGGTTCAGGAAATGTATTAACTTATCAAAAAGTCATTGCACTGAGGTTTCTGTAGTCTTTGGTTTACCTATGAAGAATTGCAGTCAAATAGAAGACAAACTTTTGGTTGAAAAGGTCAGTTGATGGGGCACAGCGAATTCCTGGACCACACAAACGATTATGACTCTTCTAGAAAACTTTTTGAAGTTCACTCCACTCACTTTTGGGAAATAATAATAATACTTTAAAAGATTTTTCTACTTGGCGGTAGTACAAAGAAGAACAACAGTAGTCAGCCACTTAAAACCGCAGATGAAAATTCTGTCATAATTTGCACACTGTCATGTTCCAAGTCTTCTGAAGGTAAACAACTCGAAGATTATTTCTAAACATCCATGAGAGAAACTTATTTACTGTGGCTCGCGTGTTCACGTGAGAACTTGCACGGTCAAGTACTAAAAATAACTTGCATCACGGATGTCAAAATTTTCACTGAAAACTAATAAAAATGTTGTTTTTCTATAAGATTTGTCATCTATTCTGGGTTCAATAAGTTAAATGCAATCAGCCGTATATGTGACATAATGTTGATTAATACAAACAATAATTTTGACACACCTTTTCTTTAAAAAAGATAAAAAATTCAGGTTACAGCGAGGCACTTACAATGGAAGTGAATGGGGCCAATTTTTGGGGGGGTTTAAAAGCAAAAATATGAAACGTTTAATTTGATAAAAGCACTTAATTCTTCTGTTAAAACTTGTGTATTATTGTGTAACATTGTTTATATCATAGTTTTTACACTTGTTTTAGGGTTTTATTGTTTCTGGTGTTACATCGTCTTGGCAACGAAGTTCTAAAATTGAGATCTTTATACAAAAAAAGGTTTTTAAGTGTTTCCACAGATCACCATGAGTGCCACAACCAGGACTGTACAGCATTACTTTGATCTAAATGCCTAGATTGTCTCTTAAACAGGCAGATCGTGCACTTCACGACATAGTGCATCTGGATGAATGCCAGGTTATAAAGCTCTTCTCCATCATTTGAAGATTATTGGATTATTTACTGCTGATATGATCGGTTGAAAATGTTCACAAACATATATTTTAAATAAAATCCATTTTACCAACTACTTTAATTTGGCAATGATAGTGCGATCTAAATTGCATCAGTCAAATTTTATAAAAGAAGCGCCCGTCTTCAACGAGCTCGATTAGCAAAGGAGGCGTGTTTGATTGGAAAGGAATGACAATGACTTCATTTAAATACTCAAAACGCAGCACAATTTCAGTGCTGATTGCGTCTGCTAAAATAGTTTGTGGGAGGTTAGTGTCTAAGACACAAGTTTTTGTGCTGAAATACAACTCGCAATAGTGCCGCAACTGTTTAGTGAATCTGCCCCAGAGGATGTTTATGTTTACAGATTGGCCACATTCACTTCCATTGTTAAGTGCCTCACTGTAACCCAGATGTTCACTCTCTTTTTTTAAAGAAAAACGAGGGACAAGGTAATTATTTCTTTCTATTTAATTAATGGCAAATCAATTTTTTTGGAAATCAGCATTATGTCACAAATGCTGTAGATTGAGCTTAACTTGTATTGAACCCAGAATATTTCTTTAAGAAAAGGATTTGTGCAGTGTTGGATCAAAATCAGGGTGAGCAAATGATGACAGAACTTCCATTTTTGGGTGAACTTTCATTTTAAGCCCAGGATGAAGCCTCTGCCAAATCGATGAGTTGGCAATCTTGTACTACAACTTGCCTCACAGCAAATCAGGTAGGAATACTGGGCGGGCCTATATATTATTAATTACATGATGTCATATAATTAATATTCATGAGCCAACCTGATATGTTTTATAATGTTCCATCCACTTTTCAGATCATTCCAACACTCTTTCAAGAGAGTATTTAAAAATAGCACTACGAAAATTAAGTTGCACCACCTGAAATTAGATTTGGAGATAGGTGCTGAAAACCCATGTGTTAGTGGTGTGCTCTGGTGTTTGGAATGCCACACACAGCACAGTATACTCCCAAACTTCAATGCGTGTTTATAAAGTCATGCCAGTGCTGGGCATGTGCCACGCTCTGTGGTCTGTCTGCACCATGCTATTAATGGCCCCTGGCACAAACCTCACCAAAACAATTCTTGTTCCTTCCTGTTCGACTGGAAGAAGACAAGAGGCTTGTTTGGAATATTGGTGATGACACATTGCAAACCAGATAGACTCCCATATTCCAGACATAATAAAAACCTGCCTCCACCAGAAGTTCAAAGAAAGAGAATCAAATTAAACACAGAGATTCATACTGTTCTGTTTTATGTTTGAGACAAATTGGGCTAAGTAAGACCTGTACAATCACTCTGGTGTCACAGTGTTGAAAGAGTTTCATGTGGTCCACATTTGCAATGTTTATCTGGAGCTGGTTGCAGCTGTTATGTACATTGAACGTGATGGGAATTATTTAGACGTTTTCTCTGTGTTGTTTGTTGTCTTGTTTATGGCAGAGATTGATAGTATTTGTTTCTAAAATTCTGGTTGAAAGATCCCCTGCTGAAAAGGCTAGCATGTGTTGTGGCTGTTATATTATAGCTTTGAAATTATTTATAGAAGTGTGTTTTTGTTTTTGTTGTTGTATTTTTCAATTAAGTTTTGTTGAAGTAATTAAAACTCATTTTGAACCACTCTTCAGATTTAATATTAGCAAACTAGTTTTGGCAAGTTATTTAGGACACCTACTTTTTGCATGACATGAGTAATTTTTCCAACAATTGTTTACAGACAGATTGTTTCTCTTTTAATTGACTATATCACAATTCCAGTGGGTCAGAATTTTACATAAGTTAACTGTGGCTTTAAGTAGCTTGGAAGATTCCAGAAAATTATGTCAAGCCTTTAGGCAATAAGCTTCTGATAGGAGGTGTACTGAATTGGAGGTGTACCTTTGGAAGTATATTAAGACCTATTTTCAAACTCAGTGCCTCTTTGCTTGACATCATGGGAAAATCAAAAGAACTCAGCCAAGAGGGTTGTACAGAGACCTGTACAATCACTCTGGTGTCACAGTGTTGAAAGAGTTTCATGTGGTCCACATTTGCAATGTTTATCTGGAGCTGGTTGCAGCTGTTATGTACATTGAACGTGATGGGAATTATCAAAAGAATTGGAAAATCAAAAGAACTCAGCCAAGAGGGTTAGGGTTAACATTTTGGACCTCCACAAGTCTGGTTCATCCTTGGGAGCAATTTCCAAATGCCTGAAGGTGCTACGTTCATTTGTACAAACAATATTACGCAAGTTTAAACACCATAGGACCACGCAACCATCATACCGCTCAGGAAGGAGACACATTCTGCCTCCTAGAGATGAATGTAGTTTGGTGCGAAAAGTGCAAATCAATCCCACAACAATGGAAAAGAACCTTGTGAAAATGCTGGAGGTAACAAGTAGACAAGTAGACCTATATCGACATAACCGGAAAGGCTGCTCAATAAGCAAGAAGCCACTGCTCCAAAACTGCCATAATTAAGCCAGACTACAGTTTGCATGTGCACATGGGGGAAAAAGCTATTTTTGCGAGAAATGTCCTCTGGTCTAATGAAACAAAAATATAACTGTGGCCATAATGACCATTGTTATATTTGGAGGAAAAGGGGTGAGGCTTGGAAGCCAAAGTACACCATCCCAACTGTGAACCATGGGGGTGGCAGCTTCATGTTTGGGGGTGCTTTGCTGCAGGAGGGACAGGTGCACTTCACAAAATAGATAACATCATGAGGAATATATATTGAAGCAAAATCTCAAGACATCAGCCAGGAAGTTAAAACTTGGTTGCAAATGGGTCTTCCAAATGGACAATGACCCCAAGCATACCTCCACAATTGTGGCAAAATGGCTTAAGGACAACAAAGTCAAGGTATTGGAGTGGTAGGTATTGGATCACAAAGCCCTGACCTTTATCTGATAGAAAATATGTGGGCATAACTGAAAAAAGCATGTGCGAGCAAGGAGACCTACAAACCTGACTCAGTTACACCAGTTCTGTCTAGAGGAATGGGCCAAAATTCCAGCAAGTCAAGTCAAGTGGTTTTTATTGTCGTTCAACCATATACAGTTAGTACGGTACACAGTGAAACGAGACAATGTTCCTCCAGGACTTTGATTCTAACTGACCTAAGACAGTGAAAGTTATTTACGATTAAATGTCAGGAATTGTGAAAAACTAAGTTTAAATGTATTTGGCTAAGGTGCTATATAATATATATTTAAATATATATATATATATATATATATTTCAAGTGCTGTTTAATGGAGCAAAGATTTTTTTTCAACATAGCATTTCTAAACATAATAGTTTATTTAGGCAACTTAGAGTGTTTATAATACAAATAGAAACAAAATTATTACCAAGAATAAAAAAATCTACAGGTCAAAATGATTATCTCTCTGATGTTAATTGTCAATAATCCCTTTTGCTTGATAACAGCCTTTAGTCGTTTGTTGTAGTTCTCAACAAGGAGTCGTAGCCCATTCCTCCTTAGCAAATCTCTCAAGCTCCTCCAGATTTGTTAGTCTCCTGGCATGGACTCTAGTCAGTGTGGCCTTCAGATTTTCTATGGGATTCAAGTCTGGGCTTTGTGCAGGCCAGTCAAGGACGATCACTTTGCTCGTTTGGAGGTAATTCTTCACCAGAAGTGAGGTATGCTTTGGGTCGTTATCATGCTGGAAGACTAAATGTCGACCCAAACCAAGTTTTTTGCAGATTGCCTGAGGTTGTCTTTCAAAATCTTCTCATAATCTTCCTTTTTCCTTCAACCCTGACAAGATTCCCAGTTCCAGACGCACTGAAACATCCCCAAACTCCCACCGCCATGTTTTACTGTGGGAACAGTGTTCTTTGGGTTGAGCGCCTCTCCCTTCTTTCTCCAAACATAGCCAACATCTCTATGGCCAAAGAGCTCTAGTTTTGTCTCATCTGACCAAAGGACACGTTTCCAGTATGCATATTTTTTCTCTAGGTTGTCCTTGACAAACTTCAGTCTAGCTTGGAGGTGTATCTTCTTCAGAAGTGGAGGTTTTCTTGGTCTGCAACCTCACAGTCCATTCCTGTGCAGGGCTCTAGTGACTGTCTTAAGACATCAATCACAGACTTGGATAAATCATTCACTAGTGTCTTGGCAGTTGTTCTTGTGTCTTTAGAAACAACTCTCTCCAGTTTTCTTTCCAAGGTTTTTGAAATTTTTCGCTTCCTGCCTTGCAGGTTCGAGCACACTCTACGAGAAGTGTGGCATCCTCGTTAGGCACTGGCCCATGGCACCTCCTTAGCAGACATCTTCAGAGCAGCGGGCTGGACAACACCCAATACCTTTGCCAGATTTTAAAATCTCAGGGTTGAGTCGGTCTCATCCTGTGTTTTGTCAGTTCCGAGCTGGTAGAACTCGGTAAGGCGGAAAAACCGACCGGGTGTTCCGCTTGCACACAGCGCCCTTCACCAAATTGTTCCAGTGCGCCTTCTATCCCAGGTTAGCCGCTAAGCGTCGCTCCCTGGATGTTCTCCTGCCTAGCCTTCTGGCCTGTGAATTCAGCAGAGCAATTCACGTCCAGACCCACTATGAGTCACAGGTGCTCTGTATCTGGGTCGAGCTCCACAGGCTTAGTTCCCTTTTCAGGCAACTCCCTGTGATGTAAGCCCCAGTCGCCGTGCTTGTAGAGTCCCCCCTCATTAGGCTGGACCTATCACAGTGCCATTTCCCACGTACGGCTTCACAACCCTCGTGGTGTATTTGCCACATGTTACCTCCCCCTAGACTGGGCAGGATGCGGGGAACCTAAGGTCTGTATGTGACATCTCATTGGGGGCGTTGGGGAGGGCTACGTGCAGCCGACACAGGTGGCTCTAGCACGCAGTAGCCTGCTTTATATGGGACCCCTTGTGTCACTTCATTCGACACAACATCGAGTGAGTGACAGAAGGGGAACGTCATGGTTACTGTTGTAACCTCCATTCCCTGAGGGAAGGAACGAGACGTTGTGTCCCTCCTGCCACAGCACTAGACCTACCACTGTAAATGGCCGTACCTTATTTTCGGCTCCTCAGTGCAAAATCCTGACTGACACTCGCTGCCCCGCTTCCCTTTATACCCGTATGTCCGGTGCGGGGCATGCCAATTCTGTCTGCCAACTTGACATTGGCCTTTTCTCAGGTTTAGAGGTACGTTTGACATCTCAGAAAGACCCCTTGTGTCACTCATTCGACACAACATCTCGTTCCTTCCCTCAGGGAAGGGAGGTTACAAAAGTAACCATGATGTTCTCCACTGTGCGAGTCTCTTCAAACTTCTTGATAATACTTCTCATGGCAGATCTTGACACCTGAAAATGCTTTGCTAAACGTGTATATCCTTCTCCTGCATTGTGAGCATTAACAATAATTTTTCTCAAGTCTAAACAAATTTCTTTTGTCTTTGCCATGATGACAGTTTTATATTACTTCACTAGTTGTTTTGCAAGATACTAATCCTCAGTTTGAAGTGCAACTTAAAGGCTTGGGGGATTAATTAGGTTAATTAGGCGAGTTAGGTTAATTAGTCAAGTCATTGAATAACAGTGGTTGGTTCCATAGCCAATCAAACAGATAATTTCTTAAGGGGGCTAATAATATTGACCTTAGCAGTTTTTAAATTTTTTTAAATAATTATTTTATTCCAGGCAAATTGAAATATGGCTTTCTCCAGAGGAAAATATATGTGAAAAAAATATATATACATATTTTATTAAGATCATTTAGGAATGACAAAAGGTAAATAGTCAAGTCAAGTCAAGTGGTTTTTATTGTCGTTTCAACCATATACAGTTAGTACAGTACACAGCAAAACGAGACAACGTTCCTCCAGGACCATGGTGCTACATAAAAACAACAAAGGACCAACACAGGACCACATGAGACAACACAACGAAATAAAATACCTATATAAAAAACCTATATATACCTATATAAAGTGCACGTGCAAACATGTGCAAAAAGTACGGGACAGTACAACAAATTTCTGACAATGATTAGGACAATAGACAGTGCAGCGCCGACCAGTACTCAGTAGTGCAAAAAGATGACAGTTTCTAAAAATGTAAACATAACATACTATGAGATAGTGTTCTATGCACATAGCAGTTATTGAGGTAGCAGACAGTTATAAAGTGACAGTAATTAAAGTGCAACTCAGGACACGTGTGTGTGTCAAACCAGTCTCTGAGTATTGAGGAGTCTGATGGCTTGGGGGAAGAAGCTGTTACACAGTCTGGTCGTGAGGGCCCGAATGCTTTGGTACCTCTTGCCAGACGGGAGGAGGGTAAAGAGTTTGTGTGAGGGGTGTGTGGGGTTGTCCACAATGCTGGTTGCTTTGCGGATACAGTGTTTTTTGTAAATGTCTTTGATGGAGGGAAGAGAGACCCCAATGATCTTCTCAGCTGTCCTCACTATCCTCTGCAGGGCTTTGCGGTCCGAAACGGTGCAAGTCCCAAACCAGGCAGTGATGCAGCTGCTCAGGATGCTCTCAATAGTCCCTCTATAGAATGTAGTGAGGATGGGGGGTGGGAGATGTGCTTTCCTCAGCCTTCGAAGAAAGTAGAGACACTGCTGGGCTTTCTTGGTGATAGAGCTGGTGTTGAGGGACCAGGTGAGGTTCTCCGCCAAGTGAACACCAAGGAATTTGGTGCTTTTGACGATCTCCAAAGAGGAGCCGTCGATGTTCAGCGGAGTGTGTTCACCTTGTGCTCTCCTAAAGTCAACAACCATCTCTTTTGTTTTGTTGACATTCAGGGACAGGTTGTTGGCTCTACACCAGTTCATCAGCCGCTGCACCTCCTCTCTGTATGCTGACTCATTGTTCTTGCTGATGAGACCCACCACGGTCATGTCAACGGTGAACTTGATGATGTGATTCGAGCTGTGCATTGCTGCACAGTCGTGAGTCAGCAGAGTGAACAGCAGTGGACTGAGCACACAGCCCTGGGGGGCCCCAGTGCTCAGTGTGGTGGTGGTGGAGATGCTGTTCCCGATCCGGACTGACTGAGGTCTCCCAGTCAGGAAGTCCAGGATCCAGTTGCAGAGGGAGGTGTCCAGGCCCAGCAGGTTCAGCTTTCCAATCAGGTGCTGGGGAATGATTGTGTTGAATGCTGAGCTGAAATCTATGAACAGCATTCGAACGTATGAGTCCTTATTGTCTAGGTGGGTGAGGGCCAGATGGAGGGTTGTGGTGATGGCATCGTCCGTTGAACGGTTTGAACGATACGCAAACTGCAGTGGGTCTAGTGAGGGGGGCAGCTGGGTCTTAATCTGCCTCATGACGAGCCTCTCGAAGCACTCTCGAAGAAATATATAATTTAAAGGAATAGTTCACCCAAAAAATACAATTTACTCATCCTCATGCCATCCACAGTGTGTGTGATTGTCTTTCTTCAGCAGAACACAAATTCATATTTTTAGAAGAATATTTCAGCTCTGTAGGTCCATTTAATTCAAGTGAATGGTGGCCAGAACTTTGAATCTCCAAAAATTAAATAAAGGCAACATAAAAGTAATCCATATGACTCCAGTGGTTAAATCCATATCTTCTGAAGTGATATGATAGGTCTGGGTGAGAAAAAGATCAGTATTTAAGTAAGTTTTACTATAAATCTCCAACTTTGACCAGCTCCGCCATGTAAGTGCCATTATGCATACAAAATGTGAATCGCCAAAAACAAAAGAAGAATGTGAAAGTGGAGATTTATAGTAAAAAGGAAGACATGTATTTAACTACTAGAGTCATATGGATTTATGCTGACTTTAAGTCTAGCCACCATTTACTTGCATTGTATGGACCTGCAGAGCTGAGATATTCTTCAAAAAATCTTTGTGTTCTGCAGAAGAAAGACAGTTATACACATCTGGGATGGCAGATGTGTATAATGAGTAAAAGATGAACGAATTAAAATTTTTGGGTGAATTATTCCTTTAAATTTTTATTTAGGTTTATGCTATGCTTAAAGGTGATACATTTCTACATTTTATATTTTACAATATCAAAATCTAATATTTATTTGTGTTGATTTTATTTTATATAATTTTTTAATCATTTTTACCTTTTGACTCAAGAAAATGTATTTAATTTTACTGTCAGTTTTTCCTTTTAATTTTCCTTTTTTTTTCTTCATTAAAAACCAGGCTTGGCCAGTGTAGAAATTCATGCTTGTCTACTTGTCTTGGTTTTTTCATCAAGGTAGTCAAAGACAAGTCATTTGTATTGCAACAAGCATGCTTTTCAATGTCAGGTACTGTTGTCTTTTGTATGTTGGAGCACTGATGTCTAATGTAACATTATGGCGCTTTTCATATTTGATCCTGAAAGCATCTCTTAAGAAAGCACTCAGACTTACAAACAAGACAAATTCTTTTACCGCCTCACTTGTGCTAGGCTCATATTCAGCTCTTGCAGTTTAATGTAGGGCTCTCTATGAGTCGTGTGGCGCCATGCGAAGGTCGGACGTGTGAAAGGCGAGCTTTCGCACTTTGCTAGTTTTAATACTTTTTATCTCATAAACCAGTGAGATTCGATACTTTCTGATCCTCAACTGTTCCAGGAAGACAAAATGTCAAAGAATTTAAAATCCTTGTGCTCTGGAGACATTAAAAGACACTTACGTGCTTAAGCTAAAGCCCCTGAGGAGGCTGCAGACCAGGGACTCAATTTGGACAGTCCTTTGACCTTCGCCGCGTCGTTGCTGACTTAGAGGATCCTGCTGTAATATGCAGATTGATCACTGCCATGGAGACGAAATTGAGATGGTCACGAGAGTGTTGGATGTTGAGAAACAGATTATCTGGAGTCACTGGAGAGGGAATTAGCTGCTAGCGACCAAGATAGACTTGGAGCGTGTCTGGGAAAACATGGAAGACTTAGAGAATCATGGTCGGCAATAAAATGTCAGAATTGTTGGAATTCCTGAAGACAAAGAAGGTAGATATGGTGACATTTCTGGTTGGGCTCTTCCCGAGTCTGCTCGACATAACAAGCCATAAGCTGGAAATCGAGCAAGCTCACAGAGTTCTGGCTTGGAGATCCACTAAGGGAGACAGGCCCCGATCAATTCTGTCCAAAATTCTGAGATCATCCGATAAATATCTTGTGTTACACGAGGCGAGGAGTAAAGGAAGGCTTTCTTGGAAGAATTGCAACATTTTCTTGTTCCCAGACTTTGCGAATTCGACAAGAGCGAAACGTGATCGATTCAAGGAATTCAAGAAGCTCTTACATCAATGGAAGGTCACTTTTGCACCGATGCTCCCGGCCAAATTGAGAATAGATATTAAGGATGGTCGCAAAATATTTACATTCCACATCAAGCAATGTCCATAATAAAGTCAATGGAGTGAGTAGGTCATTGTGTGATACTTTCTATGCAGCCGAGTGGGCCTGACTCTCTGAACATTCACTTGACCATCCAAGGAAACTGAGCGCCTTCTTGGTTTTCTTTTTGTGCTGTTCCTCCTAGCGGCTGTAGTTTGTTTTATTAGATAGCACTCCTTCGGTACAGTTTGTGGACAAATCTGCATGTTCTTTGTGCTTACGTTTCCTGTTGGTTGGAGCTTGTTCTGTGGAATATTTCTTGCAAAACAATCACAGTCAGCCTTTATCCCTCTCGGAGGCTTAATTAGCCTGATAAGGGACGGGGTGTGTATAATCATGACTTGGCCCTGCCCTCCGCCCTGTCACAGAGTCATTATAGTTTTAGCAGAAATTCAGGGGCTAAGGTTCATTTTGGCAAATTTTTACACACCTAATGCTGATGATCAGGGCTTTTTTTATAGATCTTGAAGGGATGTTGCAAGCTGCTGACACCCCTCATGATTTAATGTTGGGAGGAGACTTTAATCTTTTGATGGACTCAGTCCTTGATCATAGTGAAGCAAAAGTGTGTAAGAACAACATTGTTGCTTCAGAGGATGTGTAAAAATCTTGGTCTTACAATCCTTGGCAACATTTGAATCTGGTAGGGACTATAATTTTTTTTTTCATCAGTCCTTAAGATTTATTCTAGAATATATATTTTTTATATATATCTAAGTCCCTCATTTCATCTGTTGTTGATTGTTCAATTGAAGACATTTTAGTCTCAGATCGTGCCCTGGTGAGTTTAGATGTGTTTCCACATACAGAGAAAAATAAATCATATAGTTGGTGCTTTAATGTATCCCTTTTGCAAAATCCTGAATTCCAACAAATGATAAAGGCTGAAATCAATGTCTATGGAGACAAACTGGTCCTCTGTGGGCATGGCTTGGGAGGCACTTAAGGCGGTTCTTAGGGGTCGTATCATACAGTATGCATCATTCATCAAAAAATCCAAAGCACGAGAACTTGTGGAGTTGGAAGGGAATATTAAAAGTGCAGAGGCAGAGCTGAAGTGCCGAATGTCATCTGATGGCCTCAGAGAATTGAACCGATTGAAATACAGATATAGTACTATTTTGTTGCGGAAGGTGGAGTTTTGGCTATTCAGGGCAAGACAGTCATATTTTGAGTTGTGGGAAAAAGCTTTTGGCTAGATATATAAAGCAGAGAGAGTCTTTTTCTACCATTCCCTCAGTGATATCTGCTGGTGGGGATTTACCATTGATATTAATAATGCTGTTAAAGAATTCTATCTTCACGTCTTCATCTACTGATGAAGATATTAGAAATTGTGTGGAACCATTAGAACTTCCTAAACTGATGACTGAGCAAATTAATTATCTTTATTCTGAGATTACCTTGGAGGAGCTTGGTGAGGTAATTAAGCCCTTGCCTACAGGCAAGGCTCCGGGGCCAAATGGCTTTGCTGCTCTATTTTTTAGATCTTATCCTACAGAACTGGCTCCACTTTTGTTCAAAGTTTATACGGAATCATTAAAGAATGGAAAGCCTCCACCAACCATGACACAAGCCTGGATCAGTCTGATTCTTAAAAAGGACAAAGATACAAGCAAGTGTAAGAGTTACCATTCAATTTCCCTGATCCAGCTAGACGCAAAAATATTGTCAAAAATTCTGGCTAACCGATTAAGTAAAGTTATGACATCTCTTATACATATAGTTCAGGTGGGGTTTATTCAGCGCCGCAGCTCTTCTGTTAACATTAGGCGTTTCATCAATATTATGTGGTCAGTGGCAAATGATCAGACTTTGGTCGCGGCCATCTGATATGGTAGAATTGGATTATCTTTTTAAGATTTTGGAAACATACGGGTTTGGGAATATCTTTTTTGGATGGATTAAGTTACTTTATAGACACCCAGTAGCGGCGGCACAAACAAATGGATTAATTTCTGATTATTTTACTCTGGATAGGGGCACCTGGTAGGGTTGCCCTCTTTCCCCATTATTGTTCTGTCTTGCCCTGGACCATTAGCAGCCTCGATAAGAAGAATGATTTTCCAGGGGTGGTGGCGGAAGGTTTGGCGCATAAGCTTTTGCTCTGTGTAGATTAAATTGTATTATTCATCTCCAACCCCATTAGATCTGTGCCTTGCCTTTTTAGAATTATTAATTCCTTAAGTTCTCAGGATACAGAGTCAATTGGTCTAAATCTGAAGTTTTTTATCTGATAGCGTACTGCCCGTTAACGGTTTTCCAGCCGGGCGCCTTCCAGTGGCCCAAACAGGGCAATAAGTATTTTGGGCATTTTATTCCCAGAAAATTTGTCTGATTTAGTTAGTTAATTTTGTTAATAAAATAAATAAAAATAAAAATAAAAATGTTTCAAGCAATGTGGGCAGGTGGGCTTCATTACATTGATTAATGGTAGCAACACACTCCCCCCTAAAGCGGTAGATACTCTGGGAGTATCCTCAACCACTGAGCAGTGGTGGCTCAGTGGTTGATGCTCAGGGTTACTGACCAGAAGGTCAGGGGGTTCAAGCCCCAGCACCACCAAGATGCCACTGTTGGGCCCTTGAGCAAGGCCCTTAACTCCAGGTTGCTCTGGGGGATTGTCCCTGAAATAAGTGCACTGTAAGTCGCTTTGGATAAAAGCGTCTACCAAATGCGTAAATGTAAATGTTACTCCCTATTAATTCTGAGCTTTAACATCTATCAAGAGATTATGGAAGAAAGATTCAAACTTGGTATTGGAGGAGGAATTGTTGGCTAGGATTAAAAAAAATGTCAAGTCTGCATCTAGAGAAGCAAGGGTGCACCTTATGTAATTCAAGATTTTACATTGATTCTAATGGACCGCCTCTAGATTGTATAGGCTTGGTTTTAAAGACACATCCACCTGCTGGCATTTCCAATCAGAAGATGGAGACACAACCCATGTTTTTTGGGTATGTATTAAGATTCAAGAATTTTGGTTGAAGGTTTAGAGTTGTATGTGTGACATTTTGGGCACACAAATTTTTCTTTTCACCAGACTCTGTATTTTGAGTGATGGGGGCGGTGATAAATTTGGGGGATAAACACATAAAAAATTGGGTTCTGACCAGTCTCATAATTGGCAGGCAAATTATTTTAAGGGGATGGAAGTCAGTTGGAGCGCCTTCATTTCCAGAGTGGTGTGCGGAGATGGGGAGGGTGGCAGCTTTCGAAGAGGTGGCAAGTAGATGGCTGGGGTTTTGGGACTTGTTTGATAAGAAGTGGGGCAATTATGTAGCATTTTTGGGGGACTCCCGGGGAGGGGATGTGGAGAGAGAAGTTTAGTTTAATTATGTATGTTTATTATATTTTCTTTTTTGTTTTGTGTTTTTTTTGTGTGTGTGTATTATTATATGTGACCACAGGGGTGTTCTTTGGGGGTCAGGGTGGGGTTGGTGATTGGGTAGGGATAGTGGCGGTTAAATGTTGATTTGTTGTATATCTGTTGGGTTTTTCTGTGTTGTGTATATAGGAATCAATAAAAAAAATTTAATTGGAAAAGAAACATTTGCCTAGTTATAAATATGGAACTTAATGCCAGCTTAGTCAAATGTGACTCGGGTGGAATTAAAATGATCTTCACCTGCAATGCTAATTCATAGGACACTGTACTAGCTTGGTGCTCTGAGCTGAACTGATTTGTTCTGTTGTTCATCCCCCGATCACTCTAAGCAGGGGCCACTCTATGAGTCTCAGAGATATACAGCACAGATACAGGTGAAACTCGAAAAATTAGAATATCGTGCAAAAGTTCATTAATTTCAGTAATTCAACTTAAAAGGTGAAACTAATATATTATATAGACTCATTACAAGCAAAGTAAGATATTTCAAGCCTTTATTTGATATAATTTTGATGATTATGGCTTACAGCTTATGAAAACCCCAAATTCAGAATCTCAGAAAATTAGAATATTGTGAAAAGGTTCAGTATTGTAGGCTCAAAGTGTCACACTCTAATCAGCTAAACACCTGGAAAGGGTTCCTGAGCCTTTAAATGGTCTCTCAGTCTGGTTCAGTTGAATTCACAATCATGGGGAAGACTGCTGACCTGACAGTTGTGCAGAAAACCGTCATTGACACCCTTCACAAGGAGGGAAAGCCTCAAAAGGTAATTGCAAAAGAAGTTGGATGTTCTCAAAGTGCTGTATCAAAGCACATTAATAGAAAGTTAAGTGGAAGGGAAAAGTGTGGAAGAAAAAGGTGCACAAGCAGCAGGGATGACCGTAGCCTGGAGAGGATTGTCAGGAAAAGGCCATTCAAATGTGTGGGGAGCTTCACAAGGAGTGGACTGAGGCTGGAGTTACTGCATCAAGAGCCACCACACACAGACGGGTCCTGGACATGGGCTTCAAATGTCAAACGTCTTACCTGGGCTAAAGAAAAAAGAACTGGTCTGTTGCTCAGTGGTCCAAAGTCCTCTTTTCTGATGAGAGCAAATTTTGCATCTCATTTGGAAACCAAGGTCCCAGAGTCTGGAGGAAGAATGGAGAGGCACACAATCCAAGATGCTTGAAGTCCAGTGTGAAGTTTCCACAGTCTGTGTTGGTTTGGGGAGCCATGTCATCGGCTGGTGTTGGTCCACTGTGCTTTATTAAGTCCAGAGTCAAAGCAGCCGTCTACCGGGACATTTTATAGCACTTCATGCTTCCTTCAGCAGACAAGCTTTATGGAGATGCTGACTTCATTTTCCTGCAGGACTTGGCACCTGCCCACAGTGCCAAAAGTACCAAAACCTGGTTCAATGACCATGTTATTACTGTGCTTGATTGGCCAGCAAACTCGCCTGACCTGAACCCCATAGAGAATCTATGGGGCATTGCCAAGAGAAAGATGAGAGTCATGAGACCAAACAATGCAGAAGAGCTGAAGGCCGCTATTGAAGCATCTTGGTCTTCCATAACACCTCAGCAGTGCCACAGGCTGATAGCATCCATGCCACGCCGCATTGAGGCAGTAATTAATGCAAAAGGGGCCCAAACCAAGTACTGAGTACATATGCATGATTATACTTTTCAGAGGGCCGACATTTCTGTATTTAAAATCCTTTTTTTTTATTGATTTAATGTAATATTCTAATTTTCTGAGATTCTGAATTTGGGGTTTTCATAAGCTGTAAGCCATAATCATAAAAATTATATCAAATAAAGGCTTGAAATATTTTACTTTGCTTGTAATGAGTCTATATTATATATTAGTTTCACCTTTTAAGTTGAATTACTGAAATTAATGAACTTTTGCACGATATTCTAATTTTTCGAGTTTCACCTGTAGCTTTGCAGCAGCGTTCATCCCTTCAGAGCTGTGATCTTTTATGAATTTAAGTGCCTCTTTCTCTCGTTCTTCTCAGAGAAGCAGCTGACTGCAGCAAACTGCCTGGGGGTGCTGGCCATGGCTGAGGCTATGTGCTGTACTGAGCTGCACAACATGGCCAAGGCCTTCGCCCTGCAGAATTTCCCTGATGTTGCAGGACAAGATGAGATCCTCAGCATCTCCAAGGAAGACCTTGTCAACTATCTGTCCAATGACAGCCTGAACACCAAGGCTGAGGAGTTGGTTTATGAGACCGTCATCAAGTGGATAAAAAAAGACCCAGCTTGTAGAGTACAGGTGAGTTGGTAAAAGATGCTCACATACTTTATGCATTCCAAGGGGCGGTTAAAACCAGACACAACCTTGCAATAAAACAACACTAGATTCTGTTGCACTCAGTGTAGCTGTGCGTGTTTGCAGTGTTTGAGAAGCTACTCGAAACTGTTGTTTGCCAAATTGCAAGCTACTCATATTTTAAACAGTCAAACTAACCTTAACATTATTAGCTCAAATGCAACAAAAGTGTAAATTCTACAACAAAAATAAATTCTTAATATTTTCATTCTAGTGGATTAACTTCAGAAACATACTTTTTGACTTCTTGCGGTGTCTACAAAATGCTGCGCTTCTGCGTATCATGCTGAAAAAACAAGGCATGCTGTATTGTGGTCAATGATGTTCATGTAGTGCATGTTTGCATAGGAAAACTAATGAAAAGCAGAGCAAGAACACTGTTTTCAAAGGACACATTTTTGTGTCCTGTTTGTGCAGTTTTAAATGTTGGTCTGTGTACTGCAAACTTGTGCTGGTCGGACGTCTTTTTCGTTAAGTTACGTCTCGCTGTTTTTTCAGCATTTTCTTTCATGTGCACTGGTTTTTTAGGTGTCGTGTTGATGCAGAACACTATTGATTTTATATCAATGGACAAATCAGATCAGTATGTGGGTGGGATAAACATCTCTGGTGTATTGAGTGTTTGGACATTAACAGCAGTGCACAGGAGTTGTTAAGCACCTAAGTCTGTTCTGCCTATCTGTTTTTTAAGCAAAAAGTGTCCTGTGTGAAAGACCACTAAGCAACCAGTGTTGGGAAACTATAGCTTCAAGCTTCTCATAATATAAAGTTGTTAAGCTTCATTCAAACTAACCTGAAAGTAGATATCAAGTATTTCAAAAATAATAAAAATGTCAAATTTGTGAAGTATTTTTAATAGAGTGTTGGTTTATATTTTTCAAAGAGGAAAAAGTTAAAGGAATATTCTGGGTTCAAAACACGTAGACATTTATTGTTGCACTTATCAATCACACGCAATAAGACACCACATTTCAGCAGTTTGCTTTTCAGCATCCACCACACAGACGCACAGACACACACACACACACACACACACACACACACACACACACACACACGCGCACACACACACACACACACACACACACACACACACACACACACACACACAGCTTTGTGCGTCTCTCACTCTCTCCCATCTGCCGCTGTCTCCTCTCCTTAAATACTCTGTCCCTCACTGGAACGCAAGACTGGTGTGGCACACAGGTGGACCTCATTCACCACTTATTTTCTCAGCCTCGCTCTGCCCAGATGCCGCTCGGCCCCGCCCTGCTTGCCACAGTGTCAAAATACATTTTTGTTGTAATCAACGTAATGCTACAAATGCTGTTAACTGAGCTTAACTTGCATTGATCCGGGAATATTCCTTTAAAGATGTGCAGCATTCACTGATTTTGTCTTCAGTTTTATTGTAACTCATAAATGAGATGTCACTTACATTAACGATAGTCAGACTATTGTCTGCCACAAAAATTGCCACAAACTGTTTTATTCACTCACCAAAGTAAATTTTACTTGCATTTAGCTCTTGTTGATGCTTATTTTGAACCCTGAAAATAGGTATTGAGTATTTCAAAAATGAAAAAAGATTAATGTTTTATAGAAAATTTTTAGATTTTGGTAAATTTTTCAAAGTGGATATAGTTGTTAGAAGATGCACAACAGTCACTGGTCATTTCTTTAGTTTGTTGTGTCTTATTAGTTTGATTTGCTCACACTGCAAATTAAACCATGCATAAAGTTAGCCTGCATTTTATATACTCACCAAATCCAATTTTACTCAAATTTGCATTGCATTTGCACTCAATGATTATCAAAACTGATATTGTAGCCTGTGCATTGAATATTTAAAAAATGGAACAAATTTATCTAAACATGAAAAATTAGCTTATATTTTATAGATATAAAACATTTTAAGTGGCTGTTTTGTAGTCAGTGATTTTTCTTTTTTTTAAGCATTGTGCCTGCACTGTTATGAGTTAAGTGTGAAAGCTGAATTTTCCCTCTTTATGTTGAGACACACCAGGAGTGCAGGCCTCCTGAAGTGCCTCTGTTTCTTTATGAATCAAAGGACCTGTCTGGAGTGGGCTCTAGACAATTCAATAGGCCTTACTCAAATCTCACTCTATATTGAAAAAAGTTTGGCTTCCCAGAGCCCGGAGAACATGAGGTCAACGTCATTTTACTGGCCTTGCACTCCTGTTTCTGTTTCCCCTAAGAATACATTCAGGGTACCTGAAGCAAACATAAATAAGAGAGACTGGAGCAGAGAGCCGCACACGAGCCAGGGCTGAGATCTAATATTCAGGGACCGTGTGGCGTGACATTAGACCCTTTTGAGTACTGATGGGTTGCACTGACTGTCTGAAATGCCGAAGCCCTGTGTGACAGTGTTGCCGAATCAGCCTGCTGTTTTAAACCCCCCTCACGCTCCACAAGAACTTTCTCTCCACTATGAAATGGCCAGAACTGTGACAAGTATATAAACGACACTGAAACATTGGGCTATAGATATGTTTTTTTAATTTCTCTATCTGTCTATCTTCTCTCTAGGGCATTTTTACTCTGTGAGCATGTGCTACACGGGCCGTTTTCTCTGTTGCGCACCATTTCCGTGTTTACATTTGTGACTCCCGCTACACTGTTTACATGCGCTTGCTCCCATGAATGATGGGGGAGAATACAATTTCTGCTATTCATGCCTATATGAATGGTCTCCCTTTATAACGCCTCTGGCACTCTTTAATTTTGATTTATATATACAGTAAGTCTTTTACGTTTAGTTGTTGTTTGTTGTCTAACAATTACTGAATTGCTGTATGTATACTAATATATATATATATGTTTTGTTTTTTTTCCAGTGTTGTGAAAAAGTATTTGCCCCCATCCCTACCTCCTCTGTTCCCGTGCACATCTCACACCAAATTGTTGAAAAAATTTTAAAAACATCCAAAACAAAAGAAAGGCAACCCGAGAAAACACAGTTCCTAAATGCTAATGTTATCTACTAAAGCAAAAAAGTTATCTGAAAAATTATTTGGACTACTGCAATGCTCTGTTGGCTGGCCTTCCAGCTAACACAATTAAGCCACTGCAGATGGTCCAAAATGCAGCAGCGTGTCTTGTCTTCAATCAGACAAAAAGGGCTCATGTCACCCCACTCTTAATTTCACTCCACTGGCAACCAGTCAAATTCAAGGCTTTGACTCTGGCTTTCAGGCCAGCCAATGGAACCGCACCCTCTTACTCAGCGGTGTAGTGTCTGAAGTGGTCCTCACCCCCACCACCAAAAAACAAAACAAGTACTCAGTCACAAAAATTTATATATTTACACTTATTACAGTACTGTAGCATGGAGGAGGGCGGGGAATAACGCACACCAGGACCCCAATCTGCCTGATTAGGTGAGCGAGGGATAAAGGTGACCAGTGACGGCATTTCGAGAGAGAACTACAGGGAGCTGTCCTGTATTTGTTTTTGTTTATCATTTAACTTTATTTATATTGTCAAGCCGGTTCTCGCCTCCTCCCCCTTGTAACCCCTTTACATTGGTGCTGAAAACCCGGGAGGTAGGAGGGATGCCTGTCGTAGAGTCCTCTATACTGCCGTCCACTCAGGGGAGTGCCGCTGCCATCCTCTGGGGGACTGAGTAGCCCGAACGCCTGGTTCGCGAGGCAAGAGGAGGAGGGAATTGACTCCCCGACCGCCTGGAGTGGTAGCTGCCGCCAGGGGTGGACGAGTGTCCACACGGGCCGCCAGAAACGTGGAGGTGCATCCATTCTCTCTCTCTCTCTCTCTCGCTGTCAATCCTTTCCCTCGTCTGTTGTTTTTGGTTTATTGTTGTTTTTCCCCTCTCTGTGAAAGCATGCAGTGGAATAGCCTGTGGCTGAAATGTATGGACATATTAAAACAATAGCAACTTTCATGCTTCACACTAATTTACTGCTAAATAAGTGGGTGCTCCGTCGTTGTGTGTGTGGGCTGGCTGCTACAGCCAGACCTTCATCCACCGTGATGTATGGATCTTTATTGTGCAATCCTTCATGCCGCTGCACAATTTGCATTAGTTTATTACAGTGAGTCAACATGCTTTTTATGTGCTTGTAATGGCAGGGCCCATGTAAGCTGCTTTGGATAGAGTAAGGCTTTAAATAGAGCCTCTTACAGCACACCTGGGACCAGCGCTGAGCTCCTACATGAGATGTGAACGATCTGCCCTGTCCTAATGTTAGTAAATTGTCCTTACTCTGTCCTTGGTCTGATAATTATAAGTATAGGATGGACTGGATGGTGATTAATGTTGTCACACGACTCAATCCAGTCTATATTAGTAAATGAGGGGCTCTGGAAATACATTGGAATGAGAATGAAGTGTTGTGCAGATCCATAAATGAAAAAGCCAAAATATTTTAACACTTGCTTAATGAGCGAGTAGTTCTTAGACGGGTTTACTGTAGCCTTCAGAATACAAAGATATAGACTTTTGTAGCTAGACTTTTGACTGTTGGTGTAAAGTCGGGTCCACAAAGCAGATTCTGGCAAAAAGTGACCACTTAGACTTGACCGTTTGACTTGAACTATTTGTCTGGTGGTTGGTCGATTTGGAACACTTCTTGTCTAAGTTAAGTTTCAAGTCTTTCAAAACCAAGTCTAAAGCCTGGTGCACACTGTATGATTTTCATGGTCCTTTATAATTGTTGCTTGTCAGACTGGACAGAGTATGATCCCAGTTGTTAAAAGCCATGGCACGCTGTGCAACATTATGTCAGACTGTACGATAAACATCGTAGCCTAGACTTTGGTCTTAGCCATTCTAATTCTCAGCGCTAACTGGGTGTTTTTTCTCATCTCGCCGTCATAGGAGCAGTTATACAGCATGACCATGATGCAAACTTTCTGACACTGCCTGAACTTCGTCAGAACTTCGTCAGAGCCCAAGATTCTTGGCAAAGGCAACTAGATTGGTAAAGTTTGTCAAGACGAACTTTGATTGTTGGCTGTACAAAGCCTAGTTTAATATAGTTTTAAAAGGTTGAGATTTAAAGGCTATACGCAAAGTCTTTCTAGCAGGTCAGTCCACTGTCTGCCATCTTTGGAAGACTCTCGGGAGACTGTTTCCAGTCATGAAAGTGCAGCTCCTATCTACCTGAATGGGGAAAGGCCAAAATCTCAAAAATGGTTGGTCAAGATTACGATTACAAACATATTGCAAATCAGCAATAAAAATTGATAATACTTGAATCATAAATTGTTTCTTTACCTCATGTTATGCAAAAAATGCAATTTGCTAATGTACATGCCCGACACATTCTCACACCCCAACTCGTCACATACGGACGCTAAGGCAGGACCCCTTGGCGTCGCCTATTGACGCGCCAGGTGTACCTTTGGCGTCATTTTACGACGCGTCCGGTTTTGAAACATAAAAAACCAGTTGGAGGGCCATTGTAGCGTATTCCTTTTGATTTTTATTGATTGCGGTCTCGACTCTTGACCCATTCGCGGCGTGAGCTTACCCGAGACGTGACATTTCAACGCTACACGCTCCGGTTCGGAGATATGTAGAACGGCGTCATTTTACGACTTGTCCGGGGTTTTAAACATCAAAAAACAGTTGGAGGGCCATTGCAGCCTATTCCTTTTGATTGTTATTTATCGCGGTCTCGACTCTCCACCCGTTCGCGGCGTGAGCATACCCGAGACGTGACATTTCAACGCTACACGCTCCGGATCGCGGAGATACATAGAAGTCTATGGGACTGCCCTACGCGTCGAAAAATAACGCCAAAGGTATACCCGGCGCGTCAATATGTGACGAAACTGCCCGAAGCGTCCGTATGTGACGAGTCGGGGTGAGAATGTGTTGGATTGACAGGCAATGTCTGTATCTAAAAGGTGATTGGCTGGTTTACCTGTAAGGCAGAACATCCTTTCTATATCTGTTGACCGTTGGGCCCTATAGCTTTTTGGTTGGGCGTTCCAATTTCTCCCATTAAATAGAAGTGACCCATCTCTGCTAAATAGTCTCTGGTTTTACATGCCTTACAGAAACAGTTGCAGTTTGAAATCACAAAATTCCAGGACAGAGACTTGGACTGTTTGAACATTCTATAAATGTGATTCTATGGGATTTGGGGAAATTTTGATGATCTGTTAGGGGAGAACCTTAAGTCCGATCAGTTAGAAAAGACATAACTAGTGCCTGACCGATCTGAAAACATTTTCAGAAAATATGATGCAGAAAACAATGCTTTAGAATTGGTGTCATAACGTAGTTTGTCCAGCAGAGCACGCTCCGACTCTGTTTACAGAGCTGACTCTGAACTGACGGTGGCTCTGCAAGCAGGGTGCGGTGGTAAGCAGTGTCTTATCGGTAAGTTGCTAACTGGTTTGTGAAATACATACTTGAAAGTAAATAAAAATTATCCCGCAAGTCTCCCTTTTCAATATAACTAATATAATGTTAACCCTGTCCCTGACAATCATATCACATTTGTTTGTTATGTTAGCTAGCAAAATTTGTCAGCACAGTCAGTATTGTAGCTGATTGAAAGGTAAACATCTGAGCATCTTTTTGCAGCTCAGCAGACAACGATGCGGTGCTGGATTATTGAGTGTTGATTTCATGCTACGTTGTCATCTGGTTGGTGAGACGCAATTTTGGAAAATAAATAAATCCATCTTTTGCTTTCTGTGACAGCGAGCTCATAGCCAACTAGCTAACCACGTAGCTACTTTCATCCCTTTTCAGTGAAAGCTAATGTGCAAACATGTATTCACCAAACTGTTTTGTTCAGTATTCACAGTTTGATACCCCTTCAACCGAACAATTCCAGTCATTGCATTTATAAAATGTAATATTTAAAAGTCTGGTTTTTCACCATCGAAAGTTTCCCCTGAAATTGTATAGCAGAATACGGTGTAACACCGCTGCTGTATTAAAATAGTCAGCATCTGACTGATACTAAATAAACAGTACTGATGTTTATTTAACTGTTTATTTTGTTTGAATGTATTCGTTATTTTAATGGTCAGCATTGGACTGAACATACAGTACTGATGTTTTTAAGCTATTTATTGTATTTTTATTTATTCTTTATATTCTCAGTGATCTTTTCTAGAATTTGTTGACAATGTATAAATTAAGACTTTAATTTTTTTACACTGAATGTTTATGTTATTCGTACGTCATAGTACACACTTCTGATGGTATAGTATTGGAGCATTTTTACAAGAATAATCTGAATTATCTGACCTGACCTGGACAGCTCTAGTTTGGTGCAACTGGAATATTAAAATTGATATAAACTAAGATTAATTCTACTAGTATAAGAGTACTAGCAGAATCACAAATTCTCTACAATTTTCTACAGTACTGTATATGTGGCCAGACATTAATTTTATATACGTTTAAAAATATGTTATTTGCACTCCTATTTGACGTGAGTTTCTAATTTAGAGTCAAATTCAAGTCTGTAGTAATTTCCTATGAGTCTCATGTCTAATGTTTTGTGACTTAAAGCGACTCAGTTCTGAATATTAGACTCAAACTTGGACAAACTTTGATATGTGTAAACTTTTAAATATATTCCTCCTTACAATCTCAATATATAGCAGCCTGGGAACATGTAAACATGACTTCCTGGAAATGTTTTGAAGTGATCATCAATCATATTGGAGCTTGCTGTTCAGAGAAATCCCTTGGTATTTTTGTGTGAACTACTGTATAATGCATCTGTTAATGGTCCGTGAGCATGTCTAGTTTTCTCATATCTAGTTTACTCAAAAGAGAAAGAGAACATGATAGATGCTAGTCCTTCAAATTGCATGTACAAAAAGTAAATAAATACAAATTAGAACATGGCAGAGGGTTTGATAAACCTCACCCTCTAATCTGTGCCACCTGTCCACCTGCCGGGGACTGAGCTGCAGTCAAGCTGTCACTCAAACGCAGAATAAACTTCCCGTACATGATTGCTAACAGCACGGCACTGGAGCAACTAAAGATCAGACTGCCGTCCTACTGAGCGCGATCGAAAGGCCAAATCTTTTTCACCTCCTCCGCCATGAAATGTCCAGAGTCCGGCCCAAACATTTTCAATTTAAGATACCACTCCTCCCGCCAATTCCCACACAGCAGAGACATTTAAGAACTGCCCCTGATGATTTCATATGGCGCTTTATCATGACGGGTGAGGCCGTGTGACAAAGAAGGTTGACTAATTGCATCTCCTTTGAGGAGAGAACTAATATACAGCTGAAAAGAGCACTTAATGATGTTTTTTCACACATGGGGACAATCTGTATTCACCCTGGGATGGATATCTAATTCAGTAGTCACAAAATAACAATGGCTGTAGTGCTGTTGATGTTCTTTCAAGGCAGACAGTACTCATTAGTTGCCGGGGTCATGTTTGACTGAAGGGCACAGAGGAGAATCTGCCCATTTCAGCTTTTTAATGAGATCAGAACTTCATGAATTTGCAGATGTTACCCAAGACTTCAGTCTTGCCCTCTATTCAGTCTTCACGAATAAAGACGGGAGGTGGATTAACCAATTTAAATGGCCATTAAGTTGAAATTAAATATGTTATTAAATAAATGGAACTGGAAAAATTCAGAAGTGAGGTACGGGAGTGTATTATAGTTTCTAGCTAAAATGGACAGGGTGGTTATTGGTCTAATTTGTTTGTTTGTTTGTTATTGATCTAAAATATAGGAGTGTCTAATTTTGTTTAATACAAAATAGGATTGTCCTAGGTCTTGGGAAATAACAGGTCTATCTAATATATAGACATATGTTCACAGTGCAAAGAGGTAAGTCCAATAATAGTAATAATAATAATAAAAAAGGTCATTTGCATACTGTCTTGCTGAGTGGAAAAAATGCCCCATAATCGTAAAAAGTAAAAATATTATTATATTTGAAATGTATTGCATAAATCATAATTATATGTTAATAAATTGATTATACTAAAGTATTTGACAATACTTTTTTATTTCCTTATGTGGTATATGTACAAACATTCCCCTGAAAATCAAATCAAGGGGGCAAATATTGCCCATTAATGGAAAAGTTGATAACTGATACAGCTAACAGGGTTTTTCCTGGCTCAAAATGATGCGGAGGTGGTACCATACTGATCAAAAAAGAGCTGTTAAAAACACGTAAACGTTGGCTTTGCGTCAATACACTACAAATGACCTGGCAACTGAATACAAATGTTAATTTTGTCAGCTGTATTTTAATTTTGTCTTAGTCTTAATCCTGTGTCAAATGTCCTTTTTAGTTTTTATCATATTTAGTCAACCTTATCCTATTTTTATTTGTTGTTTTATTTTTATCCAAAATATCTATCTATCTATCTATCTATCTATCTATCTATCTATCTCATATATATATATATATACAAATTATATTGTTGTTGTCATTTTAGTGTTATTTTTCACATAAGATTTATCTTATCTTATGATGATCTCATGATGATGATGTTGCGAGCTGCAGACAGCGGGGTTGAGAGACGAGCATCTCCGTGTTAGTGCATATCACCCGGCGGAACTTTAAATCTCACCCAGTCTGGACTTCCGCTCAGATTGGGTCCTTCCGCGACTGGTTGAAGCAGCTCTGACCGCACAGAGAATGACAGTTGTGGATTTTGTGCTTATTTACATGTCACGCTCCTGTATTATTTGAACTTTAATTAAGGATGACATAAAGATATATCACCAAGCTGTGATTTGTTTTTCTATCAGACACTCGAGCTGCAGCGCTCCTCTCGTCTCAAGTGTCATCATTATAGTTTTATATGATCTCAAGTTATGTTAAATGACATCAAGCGACTATTCGACAACGGAATAATTGTATTATTATTGCCGAGTAGTTACAAATGACAATCCACCGAGTGCAATGTTTGTTAGTGTTTTCCATGAAGACACCCACCAGAGTTTTGAAGACAGCCGGAGGCGGCACAAATTTGACAGAGTCGGCTGCCTAGTTATTCTCTATGCGGGAAAAACCCTGGCTAAATTTAGACATTGCACACTACCAGACTACTTTTACTATTTCTGCCATAGCTTTATTTGGAAGAAAAATTAAGAGTGATATGGTAGTATGCAATTCTGAATTTAGCTAATGTTATGAAATGGCTACACTTCACATTACTAACCAAATGTAATCAGTGGATTACTTATCTACCACAAAAACACCAGAATTTATATAAATGAAACAGTGTTAAAAACACAGTCATGAACAGCAATATGTATTACACTAAATATTTCGCTACACACAAGACACACACAGATGTGAAAATGTTTTGATCATGGCTCAAAAGAATCACTGAATTTGTTTTTCTTCATTTACAAGAACAGTTTAAATGAACTGATTCACTAAAATGGTTCAGAACTTTACATATGAGAGAATGGGCAGTTTAGGAGAGCATGTATTGGATCAGTTCACTTGGCTATAAGATTTGTTTGCAATGACAAATGACATTAAAATCTAGCCATGTAGCATTTTGTTGCCCTGCACTGTTACTCGTTGAAAATAAGCAGGTTGGGTTTTTGCCAAAATCCCTAAACTGGGTCCAAAATTTCTAACAGAAACGCCCGTTTCACATCGTAAGAGTGAGTGAGGTGTGTGCAGAATGTAATTTTAGAGCAGTCGCATCTGTGAGCAGTAGTGCAGCGGGGTTTCGGTGCTGAGACTATTTTTGCAGCGCTGCTCATGCTCAAGACTTATTGTAGAGAACCAAAGTAATAGATGACCCTTAACTTTTAATAAGGATTCATTAACAAAGGAGTAGAATGGTAATGTAGTTCCTTCGGAATGAAGGTGTAGATGGTGAGTAAAACAAATTTATTTGGAAATGCATCCTTATTGTATTCAAAATTTGGCTGATGTTTGAACAAAGAGATACGCTATTCAATGGTTGTGTATAACAACGTATTTCTGACTATAAACCTGAGTGATCAATCCAAATCAGGTGATTGCTTCCTGTGTTGCAAAACAACACTCAAAGTCTCGTCGCCCTCCCCCTCAGGTACAAACCAATTTCTCCACTGAATGATGATGTCTGTAAGGAGCAGAGCTTATTGTGTTCACTGCCACTAAATGAAATAATTCTGCAAAACTACATTAGGTGACACAAGCATCATTTAAAGAAGATTTCATGACAATCACTTAATAAGTTATGAACATTCATAAAAGAATTACTCAACATAATTACATAGAAATCACTTTATTTCACTGTTGCTGATATATAGCCATGGCTGTAATGCTGTGGAAAACACTTCCCGGTGTGAAAGCCAAAAGGTGCGTCCCAAACCACACTTCTGCACTATTATACGTCATTTTGAAGTGTAAGTGTGTGTAGTATGTTTACACTGAACATGCAACAAAAATAAGTGTACTACGAGTACCCGGATGATGCACTTTTTCAACTGAGAGTGGAATGCTGGAAACTTTATTCACTCAGCACAAGCGGCTTGCCGTACATCGCGGATGGGGCAGAGTTACCGGCAGCAATGGTGATCTGGAATATAATAATTGTAAAATAATGGAGAATATCCGCAACTTCAGTGAAGACTTCACCTTACAAAATTGAGTTAAATGCGTTACCATCATACCATGCTGTATGATAACTATATTATTATCTATATTATTTATATATAAGTGTTGAACGGTCAAGGTTGAAGGGTGGATAGCGTGCTAAAGCTCGCGGCAACACAAAACTTGGGTTTGAAACGTCACTTCCGTCAGCTGTTAAACGGCGAACACTTCCATGTAGTACAAAAAAAACTTTAGTGTTCCATTTGGGACAATTGTACACTTTGAAAATTCATACAATACATGGCCAAGTGCATAGTACATTTTGTAAGTGCATAGTGTATCAGAGACTATTTAATAGTTGTAATTTGAGGTATAGAAGCACAATTTATGATTCCAATATAATCCAATTTAATTGGTGATTGTAATGTTGACCAACCAAATTTGAGATTTCGATGTTCCCACATTCAAGTAGATAGCATTCCAAAGATGGCTGACAGTGGATTGACTTAATTGCTAGAAAAACTTTGGTTTCGTTAAAGCTTCACACAAGTCTTACTATTCACTTCCATTGTAAGTGCCTCAGTGTAAAGATTTAGGTAATCAGCATTATGCCACAAATACCGTCGATTTAGCTTAACTTGTTTTGAACCTGGAATATTCCTTTAATCTCTCTGTCTCCCTCTATGTTTATCTGACTATCTACAGTATGTGACAGTCTGGCTTTTTAGATAGATAGCTATCTGTAATGTCGGTATAACAATCAAATTTAAAACTAGTTTCAACTTTTAGACAAGGCTTTGTCAAGCCAACATCAAAGTCTGTCATGTCAAATTTTACCTACCTAGTTTTACACTCTTCTACACTCTGTTCAATTCTAATGTTTGGGAAAGATAGTCACTTAAAACAAAATTAAAATGTTTTTTATGCAAAAACTGAAATGCTAGTGAAGTGCTGATTAAGGCCTCTATAAACTCACGTGAAAAGTAAGTGATATCACATGAAGCAGCTGTATATCTCTGTTGTGTTCACTTAGGCATGATGCCAGCTAAATCTCGCTTCAATGCACACAGACTTTTTGCTCTCTACCCTACTGTTTTATTTTTCATTGCCCATGAGTTCTGCCTCTCTCTCTCTCTCTCTCTCTCTCTCTCTCTCTCTCTCTCTGTCTCTCAGGAGGAAATACCCCCCCGGCTGAAATCTTCTGTTGTGTGTCTGTGTGTGTGTGTGAGAGAGAGAGAGAGAGAGAGAGAGAGAGAGAGAGAGAGAGAGAGAGAGAGAGAGAGGGAGAATATTTCAATGGCTCGTTTCTTTCTGCCATAGCTGATGTTATATTTAAGGGAGACTAAATAAAGTTCCTCCACACTGGTATAATTTGCATAAAATAGAATATGAGGCCCCCTGCACACATTTTTTTCCAAAACCTAGAGAGCATTTTAGGCAACATACTGTAGGTACAGGCGTCTTCATTTTGCTGACTTCTCTTAAGACACCTTTACATTTGTTGTGCATTTTGCTGTTTTTGTGCAGCTTGGTGTTTTTAATACAGTATAGTAGAGTTGGGGTACTCAAGTTTGGACTTGGACTCAAGTCCGAGACACGAGTCCAGTTTTAATGGACTTCGACTTGTCACGGACTTGGATGCATTTTTGCTGTGACTTGACTCGGACTCGAGCCTTTGGGACTTGACATTTGTGATGCAATGCAATACATAAATAAAACAGAAATTAATAAACACATCTCTGTCTGCATGCAGCTTATTTGGCCCTGAAGTCGTAGACATAGCCAGAGTTTTTTCATTGTGTTTAAGCAAACAAACGCACACACACATCCGCACATGCACATGCACACTTGTCGGTCAACCAAGACGTTTGAATGTTACTACAGAGACTACTGTATAACATCGACTACTGGGGTGGCTGGCATGATGAAAACATAAAGATGGGTATGTATCTAATGTAATAGAAACTAAACAAGGCAGTTTCACATGACACGGGACCTGACAACTGATAAAATTGCGTGTGGCGTTTTGCAGCCAAGACGGAGCTCGCATTGCGGTTTCATCGTGGTTAAAAACTTAAAATCAAGAACTTCATTCTTCAGTCAAATCATCCACATCATGTCTCTCAAAGTTGACTAAAAATAGCATATCAAGATAAAAATAGTATTCATATAGGATATTAAGTCTTTTTAGGCTTAATGTATCTACATATGTAGGCTTCTGCTCTGGTGATCCACGCAGGGTTTTCAACTTGAACTGGTCCATAATAGCTTAATGAATTAACTCTGTAACTTTTGCAATAATATTAGGATAATTTGAGCTGTGAAATGTTTTGTTTCTATAAATGTATTATTCAAGTTTGTGTATGAAGCTAAACTTAATGTTACAAGATGAATTTAGTTGGTTATGACGTTTTTATTTTAAATATTTATTTTAGTTTTATTGTAACCACCTTATTCACGTCTATTTTTAGCATTTATCTCTGACCATTTTGCTGGACAATTCTGTTAAATGTATGACTCAATTATTTTTCTCCATGTTTTTGCGGTTAAAGAAGAGCTCAATGAAATTTTCTTTGGTTGATATTTAAAGATTTCAGACTGATCACAGACAGTCCAGCTGCTGCTCAAGCAAATATCAAATCTTATTCTTTTTTTTTAATCTTCTGTAGCAGCTGCTGCGAGACGCACATGGATGCATTGGGGATTTAGGTGCACGAGCAGCACGCAGAACTGCCCTGCATTGTCTGGTTTACCGCAAATTACCTAGAAAATCATGGCCCTAATATTATCAGTGGGCTTTTTGGATGTAGGATTTCTGCGTTGACTCATTTGTATTAAATGAAGTGGTGGTGGTGTAGTGGTCTAAGCACATAACTGGTAATCTGGTAATCAGAAGGACACTGGTTCGAGCCCCACAGCCACCACCATTGTGTCCTTGAGCAAGGCACTTAACTCCAGGTTACTCCAGGGGGATTGTCCCTGTAATAAGGGCTCTGTAAGTCGCTTTGGATAAAAGCGTCTGCCAAATGCATAAATGTAAATGTCAATGTAACTGTATTTTCCCAAATCAGTCGACAGATAGAGAAAAAATATTCAGAAATAAATCTCATTATAGACTATCATTCCCCTTCTGTCGCTCTCTCCATGTTGTGTCGGAGAAGCGACACTAGGGGTCTCTCTTGAGCACCGATATTCACCTCTGATCTATTGAAAAGGGCCAATGGGAGTTGGCAGTCAGTATTTGCATACCCCGGACATACGGGTATTTAAGCGGGGCAAATACGGGAGTTCATTCAGAAAATTTCTTCGGAGCCGATGGTCTGTCTGCAGTTGCTGCGAGTATACACACCACTATAAAACGTTCCTGTTTCCTCTGACGATCTGCATGCTGTTGGATCTTGACGGCGACAACAGCGGCTTTCTCCTTCACTTTGCACGGTGTGCATTGTTGTCCCTGAGCGCTCGACAGCGCAGACACACATACACACTGTGTATATTAAAAGAGTTATTTTCCTTAAAAGAGTAAATTTCTCTAAAGAGCAAACACAGCGGCGTTGAACGTCCTTTTCAGGACGCCGTCTTTCTGAAGATGCCTTTCCGCCCCTGTGTAGTTTTGGAGGCAGTGATTTCTCCCCACCTCTGACGGTCATAAAACCGCCTGGCGTACCTGGGTTGCGTAAACACGCAGGCAGCGTTTTTATGAATGGTCTATGTTTTCAGTATGAAAACATAGCTATGACAGCATTGCGGTCATAGGCTTTCTCTGTAGTGAGAGAGCAGCTTCAGCCGCCCGCCTGCCTCGCTTCCCACGGGATTGAGGTAGGCGCCGTGGCGATGAAAACGATCTGGGGTCAATGATGGGCTGCGTTTGCCGGGTGAACCCCTTGAAACCCCCGCCTCCCCGCACGCTTGCTGTTTTCCGTCCGGGCTCGAGATGAGCATGCTCTCCAATGGGTTATGTTTTCAGCCTGAGAACATAGCTGCAGCAGCGTTGCGATCTCTGCTTTCTTGTGAGGAAGAAAACCACTTCAGCCGCCCTCCGCTCCTCGCCTCCTTCTTACGGGATTGACGCAGGCGCCGCGAGCGATGAAGATGATCCCGGGATAATGGCGGGCTGCGTTTCGCCAGGTAAAAACCGCTCGAAACCCTCCGCCCCCCCTGCACGCTTGCTTGCTCCCCTCACGAGCTCGGGATAAGCGCGGTCCGCCTAACGGCCGGCCGCCCGGTCCCTGGTGCTCCCGGACATTGGATGACGACATCACCGCTGCATCGGAGAGCGTCACAGTGGCATCGGATGCGGATAACTCACCTGGGCCGCCACCTACAGGTCTGCTTGCCCAGACTGAGCCTGACGCACGGAGATCCGCTATGCTTCCCCGGGCTTGATGATTCACGGGCTGGTGCGCCGCCCACAGCTGCGCCCCCCCCACCCCCGTTCCTTCCCGGACCTGCACGACGAGCTGAGCGAGCCAAGCTTTCACTACCCTCGGCGGTAGAACGGTCCCAGACCGCTCCCCCCCTGCATGCCATGGCCCCTCCCTGCAAGTCCACCGGGCCAAGGCACTTCAAGATTTGCACTTGGGTAGTCCTGTTCTTGACGTGCTGCAGGAACTGCACTCGGACAGGCGATGTCCACCCTCATGGTCCAGAAACATAACAAATGGACTGGATCTGGTCGTAGTACAGGAGGTAGACAAAGCACGCTTTCTCAAAACTCTCCAGTCTCCCAGCTCCATTCGGCGACACCACCTGACGACTCCACCCAGCAGTCCTCAGTGGTGAAGAAACAGACGGAGGCAAGGTCACACGCCCTGCCCCGCCGCAGAACCTGCCGCCAGGGGCCATGCCCTGTCTGCTCGCCGAGGGCGTCCTCCCGCGGCTTTCAAGGAAGAAAGGAAGTGGTGCTCCGCCTCAAGGAACGAGAGCGGGCCTAGCTCTCAGCCCCGCTGAGCTCCCCGCAGAGAGAAGACGCCCCTCGTCTCACGGACCCCCTCGAGGACCCGGAAGGCTCCCAGGCGCTCCTGAGACGACCGACCCAGAGACCGAGACGTTAGCTCCGGAGGTGGTAAGACCTCTCCGTTCCCCGGTGGAGGGCCGGGAGGAGAATCCTTTGTGTTTACATTTTCCACATTCTCAATAATAGAGCTATTTCCTTTGCCTCTGGGTCACCTGGCCCGCAAATGCCGTTCTCACGGCAATCTGCTTTCAGATTACGACAGTCCCGGTACATCGGACGCGGCGATCCCGCCTTCCGCCTACCCACGACTGTCCCCCTCTCTCAGGGACGGGGCACGCTCTGGCACCCGCGCCCAGACCTCTGGAACCTCCACGTCTGGTCCCTGGACGGGACGCGGAAGAGCTAGCCGGCTTACCGGCCGATCGCTAGAATACAATCAACCAAGCCAGAGCCCCTTCTACCAGGCACCTTCACGCCCTAAAGTGGCGCTTGTTCGCAGATTGGTGTTCTTCCCGAACTGAAGACCCACAGAGATGCGCTATCAAGTCAGTGCTCCTGTTCCTACAGGAGAGGCTGGACAGGAGGCACCTCCCTAGCAGACATCTGTAGAGCCGCGGGTTGGGCAACACCCAACACCTTCGCGAGGTTTTACAACCTCCGCGTTGAGTCGGTTGCGTCTCGTGTTTTCTCAGGTCCGAGCCCGTAGAACTCGGTAACACGTAGACCGACCGGCCAGGTGGATCACTTGCGCCCAGCGCCCTTTTCCTGACGTCAAGGTAAAGTAGTGCGCCTTCTTCCCAGGGCGCCCCACTCCGAGTTGGGACCCTGGTCAATTCCTCCCCAGCCCTCCGGGTCCGCGGTTCAGCGGAGGAACTCGCCGACCCAAGCCACTGCGGGTACCCTGATGGCCACCCCGTACTGGTATAGGGGCTCCACAGGTAAAATAAGAAGGCCTCCGGTTCGGACTCCCCCTGTGTGTAATTCCACAGTTCTGTCCCCTACGAGCGGACCCCGTGTCTCCCTTAGGCAGTTACAGCTGCCTCGGTCGCCGTGCTGTAGCAACTCCCCCTTCGAGGCTGGATCTACCACCGCACCATACTTTCCACACGAGCCCTAAGACGGCCGTGTGACGTGTCTACCACTTTTTCTCCCCAAGAAAAAGGGCAGGTGTGGTCTCCGCAGGGTCTGGGTAAGACCCCCTTCCCTATATGCGTGTAAGGGCCCCGGCCGTGATTGCTCTATGCGAGAAACATAGAGAGAAAAGAGGCCCAGCCAGGCTGGCCCGTTCCCAAGTTGGCAAACATCGCCTTGTTCCCCTCCCAGGGTAACTAGAAGGATTCCGATGTTCTTATGGGGCACTGGGGAAGGGTACGTGCAGCCAGGTACAGACGATGCGCGGCACTGGATGAAATCCCTGCCTGCCTCTGTATCGGCGGTTCACGTACACGGTTCAACGCATGGCAAGATTGGAATGGGTCCCCTAGTGTCGCTTCTCCGACACAACGTGGAGAGCGCGACAGAAGGGCAACGTTTGGTTACGTATGTAACCTCCGTTCCCCGAGGGAGGGAATGACACGTTGTGTCTTTCCTCCGCCATGTCGCTGAACCGAGCCACTGTTGTGGCCGGACCATTTCCGGCTCCTCAGAAAAATCCTGAATGAACTCCCGTATTTGCCCCGCTTAAATACCCGTATGTCCGGGGGCGGGGTATGCAAATACTGACTGCCAACTCCCATTGGCCCTTTTCAATAGATCAGAGGTGAATATCGGCGCTCAAGAGAGACCCCTAGTGTCACTTCTCCGACACAACGTGTCGTGCCCTCCCTAGGGGAACGGAGGTTACATACGTAACCAAACGTTTCTTTAGATAAGGATCATTTAAAAAAAACGAAATTACAGCGAATTGACAAATTGAACATGAAGTAGAAATAAAAACTCAAATAAATTAGAAACATAACCTTGGTTGTAATGACTAACACAGCTTTCACTTTATTTAGTCTATGTTTGAGTGGAGGGGAAAAAGATCTGTCAACAGAACGCAATTAGTATTGTGTTGAAGGATAGTTTTGTCTTCATACACCTAAAGCATATGTTTTCATGATTCTGAAAATACTTTGAAGTCTGTTCAGCAGATATTGATGTTGGTTTTACGGTTACAATTTTAATTCAGATTCATGAACAGATTAATTTGGACTCGGCCTATTAAGGACTCGGTCTTCAGTCCGACTCGGCCTCTTTTGGAATCGGACTCAACTCGGACTCGATTGTTTAAAGACTCAGACTTGACACGACTAAGGTGGACTTGAACCCAACAATATGGTATAGAGCGCAAACTTTTGCACCCCGGTGTAAATAGCATCTGTCACACAGTGCAGCTGATTGCACCCCAATAGTCTGATGGAACCACAGAAATATACGACAAACTAAACAACAGATGTCACTTCAGTGGCATGGGGTATAAAGACGGTGTGTGAATGTGTACTGTTGTCCTAGCGACCGCGGTTCAAATCCATGTTTTATCCCCAATTTTCCCCATCTGATTTCCTGTTTCCACTCTTAATATTTCCTTTAATACTACTTAAAAATAATAGATAAAAATGAATATAAATGTTGATTTCATCGCAGTGATTTGGCCACCGTGAATGTGAGGAGTGCAAAGAAGTATTTGATCCAGAGGCGGGTCTGTCATTCGCTTTTGTGGCTCTGCATCACTTTTGTGTAGATTACATCACTGTATTACAATATAATATTGTGGTAACCTTGTTTTCTGTCAGAAACTATAGTTAATGCAATTAAACATAGTGTTAGTACAGTAATATAATTTTTATTATAGATAATTTAGTAACCATGTTTTTTTTTTATGGTTACTGTACTTTTACAAAAAATACCATGGTGAAAAAGGTTATTTGTTCTAAGGTAAGGTTAAGGTTAAAGGCTAGAGGTTAATGTACTGTGTTTATGGGACTCTAAATAAACACAATAAACACACTGCAGTGATAACCATACTGTATGTTATATATGGGTGCAAAAAGCATCTGCCTTTCAAAAAAACATGTCTCGAGATGTGTGCGGATGTAATTTAATTTAATGTAATTTTTTGGATGCAATAATGTGTCTTGTGTGAACAACCCCTTATTGCCATTCATACTGAACGCATCATTGTGCGGAAAAAAGTTAGATGCAGCGCATGAATGGTATGAAATGCAGGTGTCTCGAGAGTTTTATCCTGACACAGCATCTAAAAAACATGGTGCTCCTGCACGAGATGCTGAAAAAACATTGTGACATGGCAAACCTGTCAAAGGCTTCTATCTAGTGTATGTTAACTTGAAATAAAAACTATGAAAACCAGCGCCAATGGATGCAAAAACATGATGTCAGATGCCTCTTAGAAGGCAGCTGCCTGTTTAGTCATTGAGGCCAAAGTATACTTCGGTTTTTGGCCTGCCAGTACGTTTGCACACAGTGTGTGTGACACATGTTTCATTTGGACTGTCCGCATGCAGCCTAGTTTCTCTAGTCACACGGACAGTCAGCATATGTGCCTGCCTTTGACTGTGCTACAAGAGTGTCACAAAACAGTCATAGCGTGCATGCACCGAGCTTGCGGTCAAAAGCATATACTTAGAAAGGTTAAGCGCACGATTGTGCGCCAGAAGGAACGAGACAACCAAAAGCAAAATACAGTATACCCTACCCTTTAGGAAAGGAGGCAGCTCACTAGAGTTTTGGAACATCGCCATAGGCACCTGGATGATGCTTCCTGTTACCCATCACACAGCAGGAAATGGAAAATACTTGATGCACGTTTCTCATCACCATGCGGCTCCCAGTAGGCTCACACCTAGACACTGTCATTCTAGCGCAGCATGCTCTCAGCCTGATTAGCCTTGATTAGTCAGCGTGCATCACTGTGTGTTGTGTGCTTGGATGTGTTCAGTTCTAAGCTGATGTCGCATATACAGATTTAATATGGGCGGTGAGGTGTGTAAGTATTGTGTGCACTTTCGTCTGGGACAGAAAGGTGAGATACCATGTTACAGTATGTCTCACTAGTAATCCAATACATCTTGCATATTGAATGAATACAGCACATGCATTAGCCTTTAAGTGCTTCCAATTAAAAAAAAAAAAAAGAGGGGTTTTTGAGGGTCATGAGGGTGAGTAAATGACATAATTTTCATTTTTGGGCGAAATATCCTTTAAGGTGCAGGTAATCAAGTTAATTATTAAACACCTCAGTCAACAGCATTTGTGGCATTATGTTGATTACCACAAGAAAGTGATATTGACTAGTCCCTTGTTCTTTAAAAAAAAAAATAATAACAAATAAGGCAAACAATGTAGTTACAGTAATGTGTTTACAATGGAAGTGAATGGGGCCATTACATAGATGTTAAAATACGCATTGTTACAAAAAGTATAGTCACAAGACATAAACATTATACATGTTAGCATTCGTGTTTAGCTGTTAGTGTGATCAAATTGCTTACAAACATTATCATTATAAAGTCACATCCAATATTAAACTTAATTGCCTTAATGTGCTTTAACTTAAATACACAGATATGTATGCACCTCACAATTACATCACAGGAATAGAAGGACCCCTTTTCCCTGGGGAGTCCTGGACAAGAGAGAAGAAATGTGGTAACTGCATGCCTGAGCACTAAGACAAATAGATGTACGAGATGGCTGAGAGAGGATTTGGACTGTGCCGACTGCATAGTGAGCCTGAGGTGTGCAAATTGGCGCCCATTTGTGAATACGACCCTGACACGCCCTCCTGATGAAGTCAAGCAGAACAGAAGCAAGCAGCTTAAGCAGAAGATGTCAGATCCCTTTAGCATTGATTTAATGTGCGAAGGAGATCGGCGTCTTTAAGCTCATTGACAAATTGAGCCGAGCATTGGAAGGAGTTTAAGCGCAAGGTGCAGTGGGATACATGAATATAAATAAATGAGGCAAATGGGTTCAGGATCATCTAAAGCGATTTTACTCTAAATTATACTGACTGTGTAATTGCTGTTCCATTAGCATTAGCAAACAACTGCAAAAATAATGATTTTGGAAACACACTTCACATCTCTCATTGGTCAGACAAACAGCTAGCCCCACCCCAAATTCACACCATTGGCTGAAGTAAAGATTTGGTGAAAAAAAAGTGAGACAACGTTTGAATGTGTGAGGAAGGAGCATCTATTTGCAGCTAATGCCCTTAGCATGAGTGAGCATGTGTGTGAGTCGCCCCGTGTTGTTTACGGCTGAGTAATTCACAAAACCGCATGTGATGGGTGAGCTTTTTTTACCATTGTGTATTGGGTTTGAGGTCACAGAGGGTGAAACAGACCAATACAGCTGTGATAATCTGCTCTGAGTTAAACTACCCTAAAACAAATCTGAGTGTTCCTGAGGGCTTTCCGCATTAAACAGATGTAGCTACTGTAGAACTACATTGCACAGAAAGTGAAGATGCTACTCATAACTTAAAGTAGTTAAACTACAATCAAGCTACTCTTTTAAAAATGTAGTTAGCTCCACTAAAAGCTACTAACAAAAAGTTGCTAACTACAGTGAAGCTATTTAAAGAGATAGATAGATAGATAGATAGATAGATAGATAGATAGATAGATAGATAGATAGATAGATACAGTATGCACTGAATTTGCAAACAGAACATGCATATATATATATATATATATATATATATATATATATATATATATATATATATAGTTGTTTCAAAAGTACAGGGCAAAAATAGCTGGATTCAATGTGACAGAGGGAGAGTGAAAAATGCTCATGCAAAAATAAATTACAACTGTATTTGATGCAAGAAACCTAACACTACAATTGGACTTTATTGGGAAGTTAGAAATGGATGCCCCCTTTAAAACACTGTCTACATTACAATGTGAATCACAGTAAATTTTTCATGTTAGTTTAATCTAAGTTCGTGATTTCTTGCCTCTGTTGCATCTATCTTCCTTCGGGGTGAAATCTGTGCTCTTGCAGCATGCTTTCTCTCCAGCTGGAGGATTGCATATTTTATCACTATCGTTTAATCGCCCGGTGCAAGACAGTAGCGTACGAGCACCAGCAGTGAATTTAGTTGTTCAGATTTATGAGCCAGATCTAAAATCCTTCCCCTTGTCTGGTCCCTGTGGCTGGGTCATGCCGGGAGCTCGTGATTATTTTTTCTAACCAGTCTAAAGCGGTTTGGCGGGGTTGGCTAAAGCCATGCTCTGGCAGGCGTCCTGCAACAGAAGGGGGCATCGGGGGAGCGTCCGTCTGCTGTGACATTATTCTAGATTACATTCTCACTGGGATCAGTGCTGCTGTCCATAATTCCTGATCTCATCATAGTTAAAAGAAATTTTCACTGATATGCGATTGGAATAACAATTGATATTATTAGTGACTTATGGATGTATCGGCTAATCGTCAGTATCAGCCGATAAAAGCAATTATCTATGCTATTGGACATCAGCCGATGTTTCATTAATGGTGTTGTAAGTTATTTGTTTCATGGAAAAGTATGTAAACAATGTTCCAACTTAAAGATAATGAAGAAATAAGTGTCCAGAGATGTCTCACCGGTCTCTGTGACAGCTGTAGACTCCACGGACATTGAGTCTTTTCACTTGTCAGTCATTTTGCTAATTTTTATAGTGTTGTATTTGAAACGGATCATTGAGTCTATGAGTCATAGTGTTTGTCAGTTTAGGGCGCTAATGTGCCACTGGTGAATTTGAAAGCCACAGGAAAAAACAATGCTGCACTTTTGCTCAGATTTGGTCTCAAAATGATATTAGAGGGTGTGGTTTTGGAATATGGGGGCATGGCTAATTCAACGGCTCAGTCATGTGAAAGCTTCAGAATGCTAAAAACCTTTTAAATTGGGTGATAATAACAGGAGAGTTTCAATTTGTAAACTTTTTACTGCTATAATTTTATGAGGTGGAACAAACGTTAAATGTGCGTTACGAATGTCAATGTGGGTTAATGTGGGGAGTTTGTGGGGAGTTCGAAATCTCTTTTGAAGTTGTGTACTTAATAGAGGTAGACCGATATATCTGTTTTACCACTTAGTTGGTGCTGATGGTTGCTGACAGTTTATTTAAAAATATAATAACTGTTATTTTTTTTTTTTTTTGTATTCCTCCATGTTCATCAGTGGCCAGTGCTGAAGTATTAATTAAAAAAATTCTATAAATAGATTTTAAATACCTTCGGCTGATTAATCGGTTGTCAGCATTTTCCACTACCTTAGTTAGCCATATTGGCAGTTACCCGTATTGGCAAAATCGGTCGACATTTATTACTTTTTAGTAAATTGAAACAAGGTAGCATAATAAAGCAGAACCACCAAACAATCGGTATCGGCAGATGTTTTTTTTTTTTATTAAATGGATATCGGAATCGACACACAAATTTTGTATCAGTGCATCATTAAATATTATTATTATTATGTTGATGCTTTTTTGCAAAAGGTGCACATAAAACATTTTAAAGGCAGGGTGTTTTAAGGAATAGTTTACCCCAACATTTAAATTCTGTCATTATTTCGGTCATTATTTACCCTAATTTCCAAAATTAAAATTCCAGATGCTGTTATTTTTTTAGTGGAACACAAAATAATACATTTACAATAATTTCCGACACCCTGTGTGCCATATAATGGAAGCACATAGTGACCAGTCTGCCTCGCTTTAAGAAAGTCACAAAATAACCATAAAAGTTGTCTAAGTGTCTCTATATTGAATATTCCAAGTTGTTTAAAGTCATTCAAGTTTTGTGAGCTTGTGTGAGGAACAGACAAAGTCATTATTTACCCTCAAATCAGTTTATTAATGCAACTCAGTATGCAGCTCTCAAGTCAAATTCGGCACCTATGGTACAGCACAGTTGTAATGTCATTATGTTTGGTCATGAGACATGTAAAGAACCAATGACATTTGATGTTATTTACATCCAACCTACGCCATACTGAAGGCACCATATTTGATTTGAGAGCTGCATACTGAGTCGCATGAATAATATCATTTGATTTGAGTGTGAATGACGACTTACATTTTTGTTTGTTCCTCACAAAATGCTGTTGTATGACTATAGAAAGCTTGGAATATACAGCATGAGTCATATGGACTACTTTTATGTTGCTTTTTTTATTTTGGAGCTTGACAGCCAGTGGTAACTATAAATTGTCATAACATGTTATACAATATGTGTGAAGATTCTTCAAAAATCTCCTTTGTGTTTGGAACTTCATGAGGGTGAATAAATAATGACAGGCTGTTCATTTTGGGATGAACTATTCCTAAAGGAATGTGGTGAAGTACACCAAAATGTTTATCTGGGACACATTCGGGATGGTTGAACCAAGTATAAGGCAAAGAATTGAGGCCATGCTGAGAGCTGGCAGAAATGTCCAAAATCTGTTTTGGGCCATTTGCTTGAGTCTGGCCTCTTACCTTCTATTGTTTGGAGAACATGCTTGCTAAACAATCTCTTGTTCTTTAGGGGAGATGTTTAAAGGACATCAGGAGATTTTCTTTATGTTGGGTTTTACAATATAACTTTAAATCCAAACTTTAAAAGTAAATCAAAATTGACCCTATTTACTTTCATTTTACTGGTCTTATTGTGCATGATTCATCAGTGTATGTTATTCCTAAGATGAAGTATTTCTTCATAATATTTCATTAAAACATAATAACTTGCTTCACCCCTGAAAGAACTTTCCTCTTCGTCTGATGTCATTGTGGTCATGTGGAATGATAACCAATAGCCAAATAGCTATTTAGTCATTGTTTTAGGCTACAGTTGTAAGCAGAAGTTGCGCAACAAATAATAATTATCCAAAAATTTCTGTCATGGTCTATTTTTATTTGTTATGTTGTTCTTTCCAAGGTAAGAATAGAAATGTGATGATATAGCCGATATATAAACCTTTTGAATATTAAAAAAACAAAAAAAGACCTTTGTCATTTTCAAGCCATAGTCTATGTTAAGGACTACAACGACGACTTTGCAAAACGTAGGCTACAAGTTATAAGATGCTAATATATATATATATATATGTGTGTGTGTGTGTGTGTGTGTGTGTGTGTGTGTGTGTGTGTGTGTATATATATATATATATGCAATTGCTCAATAGATAAAACGATATGTAGAATACTCAAAATGTATTGGTCCTCAACCGAGGGTCAAGCTCCTCTCTTCACATTGATGGTATCCCTGAGAACTACAACAATTTTTTTCTAAATCTCAACATATCAAAACGTTAAACTCGAACAAATACCCTCTTATATTCATCTTGCACAATGATTATATAACACTTAATTTTTAAGGGGTCATGACATACTCTTTCTTTTTTTACGCAAACGTCATACAATCCAAGGTGATGCTGGGTGCTTCAACAGGCCAAAGCGGAGACGCTGGTCTTCAAAGGAGTAACATCTCATGTCTTCCGTGTTTTTTACACACAAAACTGCATGTGTTTCTCCCAGACAGTGGCAGCAGCAGAATGAGACGTGTTTTTAAAAGTTGTGCTTGTACCACTTTTCAAACGTGGCTCACATCGCCAGAAATGCATCAAAACGATCAAAGACATCCATATAGTGCATGTTTACAAAAGACCAACAATTAAATAAAGCACAGATGGGTGCAAAAAAAGGTCTAGGATGCCTTCAAAACCACAAAATACAACAAAGCTGAATGAAATAGAATTGAGGTCTCCTGAGTTATAACTTGACATAATTAACGTCTATTTAAATTTAATTTAATTGATCAATTGTCACACATTATACATACATTTCTGCATATACATGGTGAAATTATTTATTTTTCACATATCCCAGCTAAGCTAAGCTAAGCTAAGCTGGGGTCAGAGTGCAGGGACAGCCATGATACAGCGCCCCTGGAGCAGATAGGTTCAAGGGTCTTGCTCAAGGGCCCAACAGTGGTGTCTTGGTGGTGTTGGGGCTTGAACCACTGACCCTCTGATCAGTAACCCAGAGCCTTAACCGCTGAGCCACCACTGCCCTAAAGAGGCACAAGATACGTGATAATGGTCAAAACTGTTCATCTAGTGTATAAAAACATTTCAATCCAGATAGACACATGAAGGTGTCATGTGTAAGTTCCCTTTGCTGTAGATGAATCTCCCATGACAGGCCCATCTCTCTCCTCTTCACCTGTGTGACTGACTGTGAGCACCAGTGGGCGGGGACAAGGGTGCAGTGATGAAAAATAGGCGTTGAAGTCTTGCTGAAGAGGCGGTCATTATGCAGATGTATTTGGTCCTTGTGACGTCACAAGTTCCACAAATTCTAAACAAGCCATTTCAAAAGCCTGGTTTAAAAGGCTTTTTCTATTAAGGAAGAAATGTAACATTCTGAAACAATGCTAGTTGAGTACAATGACCTCTGATATGTCAAAAACATTTAATCACCCTGTCATTTCCCATGCAAAGCATGCTGGGAACTAGTAATCTCTTGCCCAGTTTTAGGTAACCAAACAAAAAATATTAATGTTTTCCCAAAGCAAATAGATTAAAGCTGACAAGACACTTTTTCTTTTTCCAGTTAAAGTTCCCTTGGTTGCTTGAATTTTTTGTAGTAATATGAACATTAAAACTGACAATAGTGAAAGTAACTTTTTTCAGTTATCTAGTTTCATTCTGGTTTGTAATGCCCACTTTTCACAATCCAATCGATTTCTTTATAGTAAAAATCAAGTCATCCCTTACATTTATATCTTAAGTATGTTGTGTCATTTTTAAATACTTTGCATTACAAAAGTAAAATGTGTTACAATTGCCATTATAGTTGATTTTAAAAAATAGTCGTGAGTGAGAGCAACTTTATAAGGTCAGTTCAGGTAAATCCTGGCCTTTTTTTATACAGTAAATGTCTCACTCTGTGTGAGACAACAAAAGCGCAGGTGTTCAAACAGCCCTTGTTTTTCTATGGAATGTTTATGTAATGCATTGTGAGCATAGAGGTGAAGGGGTCGGGTTGGCTGCTGTCCCTGTCAACTTGTGTTTACAGCATTTAATGTTGACGTGAGCAAAAGCCCCATTGAGGATGACTGAGCATACAAGCAATCTGGCCACAGACAGCCTTTACCATAGCAACCCCTAACACCTCTAAAAAGAGATGCCCAGTGCACATACACACACACACACACACACACACACACACACACACACACACAATCAATAATGCCACATGGATTGATTGGCAGATTGGAGGCTTAGACTGAAATCATGCATGGGGCAATTGTAACATTTCTTAAAATGTTCCTTCATATCTCAAAGACTGCTACAAATCTACCCACCATCTTTCGGTATAAGAAACATATATAAAATATGTGCCAACATCAATGGTATCTTTAATTAAAATTAATTAAAATCTCCAACAATGTATCTTAAAACTTTATACTGTTATTCCAGTTTTTCTCTATGTACATTTTGTATTGTAAATTGATGTCAGCATATATACTGTATATGTTTCTTGTACCAAAACAAAGGACGTAGATCTTTAGTTGTCTGTGAGTTATCAAGGAAATCAAAATGTGAGAATTCGAGTGGCCTGCTTTAATAAAACGGTGGCAATAAAAATTTGACAAAAGACTCTATTGTTCAATAGAACAGTTAAAATAATTATCGCAATAAACAAGGCTTCCACCAAGTAATATAGTTTGCCAAGCAACACAACGTATTACATTTCAGTAATAGTTGTACTGCCCATTTAATCTTTGAGTGAAAAAGGGTAAACTTATGTGGCTTTACTATCCATAAAGAAGGGGCTTGAGGAAGAGGCTCGACTAAAGCTCTAAATTACCCCCATCCACAATCTATCCATTTTGTAATATTAGCTTTAATCATTACAATATGTCACTTTAAAAATACATTTTTTTTACCCACTGAATAAAAATAAAAAATATCATTGCTATAAATATGCTTTATGCTATTTTCACATGAGAGCAAGACACATGGAGTCAAGTGAAAATACATCATTATTATTATGGGCTGTTCTTAGGCACAACATGATGTAGTTTAGTTGTTTATGGTTGCTAAGCAACAATGGATTTATATAGAATGTGTCCATCGAATTTGTAAAAATAAGTTTGTCTGCTTGTCTATCGATATTTCATAAAAACAAACAGATTTTATCTTTGTTTTCTTTTTTAAATGAAGGTCTCTGGCTGGGAAACTTTGTTTTAGCCTTGTCCTATCCAAGTATCATTGGTAGATACAAACTGGTAACGGTGTGAAAAGTGTTTTAACATTTCAGTAATACTATTTAATTCAAAATAGTTTAAAGCAAATGTCTTTAATGTAAGTTGGACCTATATTATTATGATTTGAAATGGTATAATTACTTTTTTACTAAAATATTACCTGACATGTCAAAACTTTTGTGTTTAACTAGGCACTTTAAAGGGATAGTTCACCCAAAAATAAAAATTATCTTATTATTACTCACCCTCATGATATCCCAGGTGTGTATGACTTAATTTCTTCACCAGAACACATTTGAAGTAAAATGCAAAAATATCTTAGCTCAGAAGGTCCTTAAAATGCAAGCTCAAAAAATCACAAACCGTCAGATTAAATATGTTCCACAGTACACCAGTGGTTAAATGAATAACTTCTAAATCGCAAGATCACTTTTGGTGTGAAAAAGATACATATTTAAGTACTTTTTTACTCTAAATCATGCTTCTGTTCTGCAGCGGTATGCATGTGTGTCGTAATCACACTGGCATTTGAAACACGCTAGAACTGATGCATGTGCGTCACAGTTGGAAGAGCAGCTGTTTACAAGTGAGATGGAGGAATGCTGTACAGTAGCTTGGTTGGTTTTGATTTAGTTCTGTATTGATATGTTTCTTTACTCACAATGGTGCGTTTGTGTGCTCATCCTGGATGTCTCGACCGAGTGGAGAATGTGAGACTACGTCTGTACCATGGCAACATGAATACATCACAAGAGAGACCGCTTGGACTCCACCCTCTTGTGAAGCTTACCCTCATGTTGGATTATAGTTAAAAAGTACTTAAATATTGTAATACCAGTAATATCTTTTTTTACACACCAAAAGCGATCATATCACATATTAATGTAATGGAGCTTCAAAAGAAATATCTCCATTCACTTGCATTTTAAGGACCTACTGAGCTAAGACATTTTCCATTTTCCTTAAAATGTGTTCTGGTGAAGAAATTAAATCATACACACCTGGGATATCATGAGGGTGAGTTAATAATGAGATAAAAAAAAATTTCGGGTGAACTATCCCTTTCATGAAATAATTGTTCCATGTGTTAGCATTTGTCATTCATGTTAACTTGTAATAAGCAACCTTAAAAATACATTTTTAAGCAACCGCTCTCTCTCTCTCCTTCTTTTTCCCATCTCTCTCTCTCTCTCTCTCTCTCTCTCTCTCTCTCTCTCTCAGCACATATCAGAGTTGCTGGCTGTTGTTAGACTTCCATTCATCCACCCCAGTTACCTGCTGAACGTGGTGGACAATGAGGAGCTGATTAAATCGTCAGAGGCTTGTCGAGACCTAGTGAACGAGGCCAAACGATACCACATGCTACCTCACGCACGGCAGGAGATGCAAACACCCAGGACGCGGCCGAGACTCTCTGCAGGTAAAAATCAGGATTTTAGCCATTTCAGATCGAGTTCTCATTGGTCTTTCACTAATTGTATAAACATGTGCTTGCAGCCAAACAGTGTTTTTCTCCATTGGTGATGGCACACAATGAATCGTCTAATCAAGATTGACAGATTTGAAGTCAAAGTCTGTTGACTTACATTGAAGTAGGGACCTGAGCCATATCTTGGGACAAGGCTTTTTTGAATCAGTAAATGCAAGTTCAGAGTCAGTTTGGTTATTCTCTTTGCCGTAGATCTCAGTTTCTATGTGGCTATTCTGACTGTGTCTAAAGTCAATCTCAGGTTGCTGTAAAAATGCGACCAAACTAATTTATGGCTCATTAAGGCTGTACACATGCAGCGGTTTGAATCACTCTCACTCTCCCTGCACCGTTCCAGCCCCCATGATTCCCTCTGCTAGGCGTGAGCCCATGAGTGAGCTGTACATTTATTTAATCTTGATATACTGTGGAGCTTTCTCTTACTCTTGCCCCTGAGCTTTATTGATCTCTGCTCACTGCAGTATCAGAAATGAAGCCCCCCTCCAGTAGACTGAGACCCTTCTCTCAAAAACTATATCACACACACACACACACACACACACAAACACTTACCTCACAATTACCATATCATATTTATTCTGGCCTTAAATGGATATCTGTCATCATTTCCTCACTCTCATGTTGTTCCAACCCCATATGCTCTTTTGGAAGATATGCTATATTCCAAGTCATCTGAAGACAGTTGATAGCTTTCGATGAGGAACAGATTGAAATTTAGGTCATAATTTGCTGAAAAGCATCCACTTTATCTCTCCTTGGCACAATTATGCAAGTTCATGAGTTGAAGTAGAGATGTCCACTTTGCGAACAAATCTTTTCAATGGAAAACTGATCCGTTTCCGGTTTTATAGTAGGGATGGGCACGAGTACTCAGACATGGCAGCAGTGATTGTAATGCAATCGTTATAATAATCAAAACAAAGAGAGTGTAATTAACCGTGTTTTGAAAGCCTGTCTCTGTATAACGTTTGCTAAACGTGCTATTATCATTTAATGTAAGAACTTTGACTCATTAATGGATATTATTTAATAAAAGCGAATGGTTGTCATTGACTAAACCTCCCTGCCGTACGTGACGTAACACACACCTGCATCTCGATGAAATGAATGAAGATTTCTGCTTGAGTTTCCAAGTTAGATATCTGATATAAAGTGTCATTCCGTTGCACTTTCCTCAGTTGAAAGGTTGAAATTCAGACTCTCCGAGTTGAATGGAACACTTCATGAATCACAGCAAAAACAATACAGAGCATTCGCTGCTTTCCTCACAAGAGTGAGCATTTGGACACACACACACACACACACACACACACACACACACACACACACACACAGCACGTGTGGCAGTGCCTGCGAGTGTTTCAAACAGCTAGACAGAGCACAGTTAAATGGAACACAATGCAGCATCTTCAAAAGATTAAGATTACTACGTTAACCTGAAGGAAGAACAGACAGACATGCGTTGTGCACATTCTTTCAGAGTTGTGCAGCAAATCTTCACATAATGATACAATATGATGCATTATATTTTGATTATGCAACCTTTTGTACATTTTGTAGCATACTATTTTATAACGGCCTATAATAATGAATAGACGATACACTGGAACAACAAGACGTAATGCAGTTGCCATAGATGTTTGTCAGACATGTTATTATATATACAGTTATGAACATGTAATTTCCCCTTGAGTACTTGATGAGTACTCGAGTAATTAGTCTGAGTACTCGAGTAGACAAAATAACCAAAATTACATCCCTATTTTATAGTTTAACTCGCTGATTCAGTGATCTCATAGTACTGTAACAGCCCACTGTAGGGAAAGATTGTCAGTGGATAAAGATTACATTTCGGTCTGTTCCTCACACAAATACTTGGATTATAGCACACGAGTCGTTTGGATCACATTTACGATTCTTTTATGGTGCTTTTATGTCATTTTTGAAGCTTGAAAGCCTCAGTCCGCATAATTGTGGGGGAAAAACACAACCAGGACAATTTTTCAACATTCAAAATGATAATTTTTTTAACTCTAATAAAAGTTTTAGGAGAAAGCTTATATTGAGTTTTAGTGAGTGGAGAGATTTTTATTCAAGCGGAACAGAATGTTGCCGTTCCAAAATGCCACACTGCCTTCTTGATTCCCATCGATTCCAGAAATGGCCAAATTTCCCTGTAATAAACATCTCTAAATGCTTTGTAAATACGAGGCACGGTTTCCATGCTCTCAGCTTGATTTTTTTTTACAATGAAATTAGATATTTATGGAAATAAGTAGCCTCGGCAGAGGAACAAATTTCTCCTGGGCTCTGAGAATTTTCCTACTCTGCAGCCAGTGCTTGGAGGGTCTTTTCAATAAAGCAAGGTTTAATTATTGTCTGAACGGTATTACGAGCTGTGCATGAATGTTGTGTCACTCTGCAGAACTTATTTTCTGCCTGGAAGATTTAAAGTAATTGGTAAACAAACGTCACGTTACAATCTTGAGTGAGATTTGTTTCTATGGTACGATAGCTAGTAAACAAACAAGAGTTTTCTCACAGCGATTGTACCTAAATTGCTGCTTGCACATTTGTTTACATGAGATATAAACCCACACAGGAACATACTTGTGTTTTTTTTAGCTTAACAAGAATAAAGGTTGATAACACATATACACCTTTATCCACTTACAAAAAAGTACCAAAGCGTACCATGTTTCTACCATAATTTTGGACATGTACCATGATAGCACTGGGGTTTTCCTTGAAGTACATTGAAGTTGCATGTAAACACCATGTTAAGCAATATAATATGATAATCATTAAGTACCATCTTATGTATATATGGGTGGCACTTTTACCACTTTGGATTTCTAGAATGTTAAAACACTTTTCACACCGTTACCAGTTTGTATCTACCAATGATACTTGGATAGGACAAGGCTAAAACAAAGTTTCCCAGCCAGAGACCTTCATTTAAAAAAGAAAACAAAGATAAAATCTGTTTGTTTTTATGAAATATCGATAGACAAGCAGACAAACTTATTTTTACAAATTCGATGGACACATTCTATATAAATCCATTGTTGCTTAGCAACCATAAACAACTAAACTACATCATGTTGTGCCTAAGAACAGCCCATAATAATAATGATGTATTTTCACTTGACTCCATGTGTCTTGCTCTCATGTGAAAATAGCATAAAGCATATTTATAGCATAGCCTTGCAATATAAAGGATTATAAATACATAACGGTTACAGATTTTACATAAACTGCATAGTAAAATACTCTACTGGTTGACTGGTATAAACATACCGCCCTATCCTAATATAAGCTATTCAGTATCTGATTTTATCACTGCATCATGGTGCCACTGCAGTATTTTTTCGTTTTTTTTTTTACATCTGTGACTCTTATTTGCTTATGAAGGATGGAGTTGTCTCCTCAGCATTTTTTTATGAAGTGTTTGATTGTTTGGCTGTTTACAAAACTCTTAAGTGAACACTTCACTGGCTTTACCATCTGGCAGGCCATCTGAACAGGGTTATGAAACACTGCATGAGGGCCTGTCACCTGCAGGACTCGTTTATGAAGAAAACTGAACTTGTTTATTCCTTCAGAGAGACAGAGAGAGAACAAAAAAAAAAAAATAGGGTAGAAGTTAAAGACGTTTGGAACGCAAAGTGTAATTGGCTTCTTTTGAGTGACACAGATTGTGTGTGCTTGTTTGTGAGTGGACACACTCATTCCCCACCTGAACTTGGCTGATAAGTCTCTCATGGATGAAAAGACAGAGAGGAACTGTGACGTCATCCATGACACATTACCCACCAATTGAACTGACTTGCCTTGAAAGGGACTTTGGTTAAGCTAAACACAAGGCACTCTTTTGATAAAGTAGTTATCTACACTACAAGATTCAAATGAAAAGTTGATAACTATATTGATGATTTTTAAGAGGGCAGTATATTTTTTTATATATAATTTGTTACCAAGGCCATATTTTTCCGGTAGGAAAGAGGGTTTTCGAGTGGCACATGGTAAACCGAAATATCAGTGGCTTAACTTGGATCTTGCGGACCCCAGTGCAAAGAAACTCTTGGGCCCTCTCCTTGGGGGGCCTTGGTCGTTTTTCATCACCCCTTGGGCCCACGGTCCTTTTTAAGGTTTCTTTTGGTCGACCGTTGCGGGCCGCTCTCACCCGCTGCCCATCCAGCCCTCCCTGCGAAGTATACTTTGACCTTGAGGTACTTACAATGGAAGTGAATGGGGCCAGTCCACAAGACATGAACAAGTCACTTACCAACATTATGCTACAAATGCTGTATTGAACCCAGAACATTCCTTTAAACCAGCTAAGAACAGCAAACTGTCTTAGGCTGGTTTAAGCTGTTGTTTTTTTTTATCAGCAATTAACACTTCATGTTTGTTAGCATGCGCACGCAGAGAAGCATGCAGTGTACACTCTCAGAGTCTCAGGTAAGTGCCATCTGTCTATAGACTGGCAGCAGCAGGGGGGCTCACCAGGGCACCTGTGCACTCTCCTCCTGTCACATCTAAATCCTCCGGGAAAATCAGGGTGACAGCACACCTGGCTCATACCCAGTAACTCATATAGACAGGCAATCCGTCCTAATTAAGCTCACGACAGGCTCTCTTAGCAGTCCATGTTTGTGCGTGCAGGCAGTGAGGGCTGCCACCATACTTATAGCTTAAATTATCATCAAATAACAAAGGATTTGTTAATCTAGTATTTATTTGCCCACACTTGTAGCTGATTAGCGGTTGTTCTCGAGGGTAGAGCATGTTTGTAATTAAGAATGATGAGGGACGTGGAATGATTTACAGAAAGGTGACGTTATTCTGCTTAACTCTGGCCCTGAACATAATATGATAATATTATAATATAAAGGGAATATAAATATCATTTTAAGAGAAATCTTATATTCTGGCCCTTTTTTAAGAGTGTAAACATGAGAAATTGATGCTTAAAGTGTTATTAAATGTTAAAGTGGTGGTTACAAAGGCAAGCATCGCTATTAGTGTTGCTCAACTACAACCCAAAGTGTCAGTGTGTAACATGTCCCACACTGTTTGTGCTACAAACATGAATGATCCCTCAAATAGTGCAACTTGTTGAAGAGAGGTATGCTATTACTTTTCTAAGTGGTCAGATGTGTGATTTTAGTTTGGCAGACGATGAAACAAGTGAAATTTGAATTGACTTGCATTGAAAGGGGGACTCGAGCCATATGTAGGGACCCGCATTCCATAGATACTTGAGGTTGGGCTTTACTGATTTTGATACTGACTTGGGCACAGTATCTTTTTTCTTAGACGTTTATCAGATGTTTGTACACATAAAAAATGACATTGCAAATTGCTTTCAAGTTAATGCACTAATTCTTGATGATTATGTGTGATAGCATGTACCCGCAGAGTGCATATTATGTGAATACATTGATGCAATGTATACATACTGTATGTATATATTGTCTGAATTGTCTGCTTTTGCTATAGAATGTAGAAGAAATAATTATTTGATTACAAGGACCAATCATGTCAATTTCTGTTTGGGAGGTGCTATATGGCAAGCCATTTTATCACTTAAAATACTGAAGTCCCTGGATGCATATGTTAGCATATGTGGAATTATTCGAAAGCTGAGAATCTAAACTTTTTACAGAACCCCATGAACTTTTGCATTTAGTTACATAAAATAACAAAATAAGGCCTCAAACTTCATATCAAATGTTACCTTGGGTTGTTAGCTTTAAAATTAGTTACATATTATTATTATTTTGATTATTATCATCTATTGAAGATAAAATGCTGCACATCATTGTAAAGCTGGGATTCTCTGATTTCCAATGACACTGGGTAGGCTTTATTGGGCTTCTAGACAACTAAGAAGTTAAGATATTCACCATAACAGTGTGGAAGCTCTTAGCACTTAAAAAAAGACTTGTTGTCTATGGGTGAGCGCTAAAATGTGTTAGAGCACCACCTACATTTTATTGCAATTATTTATTAAAATGTAGGGAGTTATCTGTAAAATCAGACCATTTTTATTAAATTAGTCCACTGTATGTGTGAACAGAGAGCTTTTAAATTTGAGTGTGAAAAGTATCAGGTGGCAGCCCAACAACACTGCAGAGTGTAAGAGGTGAATTTATTTATTCTGTCTCTGAAATCTTTCACAGGCCCCATTGCTGACCCCATTTTAAAAAAAAAACCTTGTGTAGTTTACCCTGCCAATAGTAAGCTTAGTGATGTCTCATACAATACTTGTTTACAAGCACAAATTGTATTGTGGTGAGATCTCATTGAGTTGCATCAGCGTCTCGCTGTCTCTAGTTCTCTTGTACCATTTTGTCTGTTTCTAGATTGCTCTACTTGTGCACACTTATACACTGTGGACTAATTAGATCCATTGCAAAATCCATCCTTCCTTTGGCAACCATTCACAAAGCTTCAACACTTTTTATTGAGGTCACCACTTCGTTGAGCGAAACATTCAATCGGCTTCTACCGTGTAATGGAAAGAGTCAGAGGTATTGAATTTTGCTGATTTGACACTTACCACATGCTTTACAGACCACAAACCACTTTTACTCACTCATTTCTCTAAACTGCCTTTATCTCCAAACCAGCAGCTGAAGGTGAGAACACAAGGGCGAAGTTTTGCAGTACGTTTGCATTTGTTTAATTGATTTAGCTGAATTATGACTGGAGGGCAAGCTTTGTTGGTTTCCAAGTCTCAGCCTTAGTGCTGGGTCCAGTCCATTCTAATTAGTCTCTGTCTTTTATAAAGCGCAGTATTTCAATAGATGCCCGTGGACATTACTGAAGCAAATTTGAAGAACAGGTCGAGGGCAAGTGCAGCGCACGTGAGCACTAATTGAAATTCACACACACAACTTTCAAACCTTAAGGCTACTTACTGGGCGAAGAGGCTTATTTTAGTTCACCTAAAAAATTATGGTGAAATGCATTGACATTTTTGATTTGCTAAGGTTTGGTTTGGGGATATTTTTTTTAAAACAATTGTAGTTGATAAAACAGAGCATTGTATAAATGCGGGCTTCGTTCGGCTAGGTTCACGTCCACTTTACTAAATTTTCGTGTGAAAACACAATTTGCTACTTTAACGCTTCTCATTCACTAGAATGGTTTCCACCGAAAACCATGTTCATAAATTTTGGAAAACAATGACGTTAGCCAACTGAAAATGGTTTCAAATGAAAACGGATTGGTTTTCAAACAAAAACATTTTTGTGTGGATGTGGCCTTATACGCTTTTGTTTGAAAGCACATTTATTTTGCAATGTTTACACTTCTCATCCACAAAATGTAACGTTTTGAAATCGCTCTCCATTTCCGTATACTTCAGAAAACATTGACATTAAGAAACTGAAAAGATTTTAAAACGAAAACATTTTTTTTTAACTATATAGATTACTTTTCAAACAAAAACGTATTAGTGTGGACGTGGTCTAATGTGTTTCTTTTTTGTTTATTTTACTACGTTTATCTGCTACGTTTACGTTTTTCACTCCTAAAACGGAGCGTTTCAAAAACGTTCTCCATTTTGGCATACTTTTTCTAACTATATGCTGCAATAAAGCATATAGTCCTCCACACTCTCCGGCGGACGACAGCCGCTCCTCTCCGGGCGAACCGGAGTCAAACCTCCGACGGGGAGTTGCTTCCCTTCTCCCCTTGTGGATGGCAGTCTTCCCTCGACCCCCCCATGTCTCTGGGGACGGGCTACTCCGTCACCCGGCAGATGGCAATGGCGCTCCCCTGGGTGGACGGCAGTGTCGAGGACTCTGAGACGGGCATCCCTCCTCCTTCCTGGGTTTCGGCACCAATGTAAGGGGGTTAAGATGGGTAAGGAGGAGGCGAGAACCTATAAATAATATTTAATTAAACTCAAAACAAAACACAGAAACATAAACACACACATGACGGATATGCCCGTAATTCTCTCTCTCTCGAACCGTCGTCACCGGCCACCTTTATCCCTCGCGCACCCATCAGGCCGATTGGGGACCGCGCAGGTGACATTCCAGCCCGGCCCCGCCCCCGCCCCCCTCCGCTCCACAGTTCCATTTTCCGTGGAGGGAAAAGCTGTTCTGGTGTGGATGAGAAGTGTAAATGATTTAGTGTTGATGTTGCCTCAGGTGCTTGAGTTTGTTCTTTAGGAAAGATAGTTCGGCTTCTTCCATTATGCATTTGGCTTCCGCATGAACCAGTTCCATTTCTCTCTATAATTTGTTGGAAATTGACAGATTGTTCGATTTATGGAGCAATTGAATTTCCTGTGCAAATGTCTTTTGTTGGATTAGGCCGTTTTAGAGAATCTATATAATAAATTGAGGCAGGCTTATGCTGCCGTATCAAGTTTTATGACTAACCGTTTTAGCTGATAAACTATTAAATAAGACACCTTTGTTTAGAGACATTTAGATAATGTATGTGGTGTTCCATCGGCAGTGCTTTAAAAGGAGAAATTTTCTCTGTCAAGCAAATAGCTCACTCAAAGACATGTTTTACTTCCTAACCTCAAGCTATTTCTCTTGTAGGAAAGGGCAGAGGCATGCAGAATGATTGCTGTTTGGTTCCTTAGTAAGTGACAACTCATAATGCAGTGGATTGTTCGAGTTTGCATGCAGAACTATGTAACTGGTCGTAGTCTTACCATTAGACAGCATGCTTATGGATATTTTTCCATACAAAGTAAATGGTGACTCCTTTTGTGTTCTTCTGATACGTACAGGGGGCATTAAATTGTATAGCATAACAGGAATAACCCACTTAATGGCAACTTTTCATTTTCATTGCTTTTTAATTCACTCCAAAGGGACTAAGATGAAATGTAGGGAAGTGACAGGGGTAAAAGTCCACACATGCAAATGTACAGCCAGACAGGGGCATTCGTGCCCTCAGTGTCACCTGCCCAGCACATCTTTCTGACAAGCAATTTCAAAGCTGCAATTTATCTTGGCCCCGACTGCAATCGTCTAGCCAGGCCTACAAGGAGACCCAAAAACTCTGTTACTAAAACTTATGGGCTGCCTCACTGTCTACTCCCTAAAGAGGGGCCGTTTACACCAAATGTGTTTTTGTGTCTGTTTGCACTCTTTTTCCATTTTTGTTCTATGCAAACAGCGGTTAGACCCACATAGTTTAATGAAAACTCACACTCATTCATACAAGATTGTGAATTCACAAGATATAATTTGACTCGTCAACCAATCAACAAACAGAATGACAACTCCGTACAATGCGCAGGCATCAAATTTTAGCTAGCCTCTTATCCAAAACTTAAGAATGGAAACTTCTGTGAATAAATTTGGTTACTCGTTCCACATTTCTTTATGCAATGCAAATTACAGTTGTATGTCAATAACCTGTACGCTTCCCTTGTCTCATTCCAAACACTGATGTTTTCTTCAGTGGTACTTATTTTGCTATTACAATTATGGTTAGGTTTGGGTAAGGGGTTAGACTTAATGGTTAGGTTTAGGTTTGTGTATGGAGTTAAACTTGGGACAAATCATGATAGCATTGTTCGTTGGTTCTTTTGTTTTTCGTTTTTGTATGAGCCAATTCATACTATTTCTATTGGGAAGACACGCAGGCTTGAGTGAGGTTTAAGATGACATTTATTTGGTGAATGTAAAACAGAAAAGTAATGTCTCTCTTTGGCGTAGGACCTGTCTGGCGGTTCAAGGGAGTTGTACTCGGAACCATCATATCCTGCCGGAGATAGGAGGCAGGGGCGAGGAGCCTACCCCCACGCGGGGGGCGGGGCTCAACTGGTGGTGGTGGGGTGGTGGAGGTTGCCGTGTTAGCACACTGAAACAGCAATGTGATAGATTGTGAGCAGACTTATAAAGCAATGGCTTACATTCGATTGGCTAGTATTTGTTAACATTAGCTAACAACATTAGTTAAAATAAACTAACAGTGAATAAAATTTATTGAGCATTTATTAATCTTGGTCAATGTTAATGTCAACATATTCTAATAAATTGTTTAAATCAAATCTTCTCCCAAAAATGACAATTCTATCATCATTTACTCACCCTCTTGTCATCCCAGATGTGTATGACTTTCTCTCACAGCAGCACACAAACAAATATTTTTAGAAAAATATCTCAGCTCTGTGGGTCCTCACAATGTAAGTGAATGGTGATCAGACCTTTGTTGCTCCAAAATTCACATACAGGTGAAGGAAACAAAAGTAATCATAAGACTCAAGTGATTAAATCTATATCTTCAGAACAATGAATAGGTGTGGATGATAAGTAGATCAAAATGTAAGTCCTTTTTACTCAAAATCTCCACTTTCACTTTTTTTTACATCTGAAAGTGAAAGTTAAGGTGGAGATTTAGAGTAAAAAATTACTTAAATGTTGTTCTGTTTCTCACTCATTCCTTATATTGCTTCTGAAGGTATGGATTTATACACTGGAGTCATATGTATTACTGGTTTCCTTTATGTGATTTTTAGAGCTTCAATGATCTGATCAACATTCACTTGCGTTTTATGGGCCAACAGAGGTTAGATATCCTTCTAAAAATCTTTGTGTTCTGTTGAAGAAAGAAAGTCATACACATGTGGGATAGCATGAGGGTGAGTAAATGATAAGATCATTTTCATTTTTGGGTGAACTATCCTTTTAACATGAATTAATGCACGTTAACATTTTTCCCTATGTTAACGTGCACTAGACAAATGTTTTTGACTGTTGCTTTTTTCAGCATCTCACACAGGAGCTTCATGTTTTCTAGTTGCTGTGTCAAGTAAAAAACAAATGTATTTGGTCTTAACGGCCCCTTAGGAGGTATCTAATTACAGTAAGTTGCCTACTGAATATCCTTGTCATCTGAGATGTGCCTTTGAAGCCTTAAAATGCTGCCTATGTAGGCAGTTTACTTGGTTTTGGAACAAAGCATTACTCTAATAAGCATAGATGTACATAATAACACACGAATGTTGAGCAAAGTATATATTTTTTTAATCAAATGTTTCAGTTTTGAATGAATTATAATGATATTAACAATCAACATTTCTCTCACTTTTTTCAAATTTTGGATTATTTAAGATTCTGCCTTAGAATCTGGCAAAAGTGAGTTCTCTTATGGGCTGTTCACACCAAATGCGTTTTTGCGTCCGCCTGTGCTGTTTTTCAGTTTTCTATCTAAATATGCTCTAGATAGACCTCTTATAATAGAGCATTGTTTTTTTTGTTGTTTAGCATATCACATGGGACAGCCACGTTTTTAGCTGCTGTATCATTTAGATGCAGATAACTTTTAATTTGAAAACACATCTGGAGACACCTGCCTTCAGTTCTATTATATGCATGGTGCTGCATCTGTTTTTGTATTTATTTATTTTTTAACTCAAGAACACATTCGTTCTGAACGGCCCCTTAGGAGGCAACATAATTCAGTTACCCAGCTTTTGAAAATCCCTTTGCATCTGGAGCCTTAAAATGCTTCCTACAGAGGCAGTTCACTAGGTTTTAGAACAAAGCGATACTCAGCTCTAGACCTTGAAGACCCCTTCCATGTTCAGGCTTTAATGGTTGGAAAAAGCAAGACAAGGGCAATTAGAGGCAAGTCAACCCCTTGCGAGATCACACTGAGCCTTGGCATGGGGATTTGGGGTCTTGTTCTAGGCCACGGTGACGGCTGTTTGGAGCAGTTTGGGTTTCCTCCCACAGCGAAGGCGAGGTGAGAGAGATTGAGCTCAGGAGGAGAGAAAGCGAGACAGCTATTTACCGACTTCCTTGCCTCTGGATGTTATCATTATTGTTCTTTAGCTAAGCGGGGGGTGAGAGCTACCGGGCCACCCTGATGTCCTGTCTGGCAAACCTTTATTTACCAATGGCAGGCGCTGAGTCGATGCCATGGATAGGACTCATTAAGAGGAAGTGGTGCGGAAGAGACGACTGTGATTGCAGAACGTTGTCTTGTGGGAAGTTGTTTTCACAGAGCATGGAGGAGAAGCTCACCTGTCAGATGTGTATATGGCATCCTGTAGCTGCTCATCAGCTGCTCATCACAGCGGAAGAAGGGAAGAAAATGGAAAATTGATTGTCAGAATTGTGTGCTCCTCCCCATCTTTGGATAAGCTGCTTGATTGACATACTCCTGCAATGGGACCTGCTTGTGGCTGATTTGGTCCCCTTTTCTTACTTCCTGTCTCTGTATTTGTATGTCAGCCAAGAAGATAAATCAGAGTAAAACAGGTGCATTTTAACAGCGATTACCAACTGGTGGGTCGTGACCCACAAATTGGTCACAGCAGGTCTGTTCTGATACAAAGCTAAATACAACTATTAAAGTGCAACTAGCCATACAAATCATGCTTTGTTAGGATAGCACAATAAATAGGCTTATCAACTTTTAAAAGGGAGGAGAAAATGCTTCTTATATCTTTTGTTGTTGATGTTATATGCTGTGTGGCCAATACAACTCATCCGTCGTTCATCCGTCACTTAGTAATATAGCTAAGACTAATATTTGACCCAGTGTTTGTTCCAAGTATTAGGCTGGTAATTTATGTGTTTTCAAAATGGTAAGTTTTCCTATTCAGCATATGTAATAGTTTTAATAATTATGTATATTGGGGCCTGGGTAGCTCAGCGAGTAATGACACCAACTACCACCCCTGGAGTCATGAGTTCGTATCCAGGTCGTGCTGAGTGACTTCAGCCAGGTCTCCTAAGCAACCAAATTGGCCCGGATGCTAGGGAGGGTAGAGGCACATGGAGTAACTTCCTCGTGGTCGCAATTAGGGGTTCTCGCTCTCAGTGGGGCATGTGGTAAGTTGTGCGTGGATCGCGGAGAGTAGCATGAGCCTCTCGTGCTGTGTGTCTCCGCGGTGTCATGCACAATGAACCACGTGATAAGATGCATGGTTTGAATGTCTTGGAAGCAGAGGCAACTGATACTTGTCATCCGCCACCCGGAATGAGGTGAGTAACCGCACCACCACTAGGACCTATTAATTAGTGGGAATTGAGCATTCCAAATTGGGAGAAAATTTGTAAATAAATAAAAAACATAATTATGAATATTGTTGGGCTTGTCCAGTTCATGGTAATGTTAAGAAATGTAAACGTTTGATTTTAAAGTAATATTTCGCCCCAAAATCCTTCATTTTTTCCCGAAACCTTTATGACTGACTTTTGCTGAACACAGAAGATGTTTTAAGAATATCACTATCCATCTTTTCAACAATGATAGTGGATTGTGGCTCACTTTAAAGCTTAAACAATCCCCCTAAACTATCGTAAAAGTAGTGAATGTGTCTCTTGCATCATATTTTAGTACGATTCCAAACAGAATTCAAGTCATCAAAAAATCTTGACGTTTGTTGCAAGAATGTTGACGGGGGAAAATATTCACAAAATCTGAAATGTATTCCTAATTAATTAATTTAATTGAAATGAAACCCCAAAATAATCAAGATCGTTCCAAATTGGAAGCAGATAGTCCTGCCTCAGACATACACCATTGTTTGATCCAATCTTGCTGTTTCAAGCTGGTACGAATCCAAACAGAGCAGTGTTTTAATAACTTTTCAAGTCAATCATCCCAGAAATGGCTTACTTGGTGTTGTCTCGGCACATTAAGCTGGGACAGGATCAGTTTAAAAAATATATTGGAGCGGGTTAAAAAAAAAAACACATTTTCATTTACTTTGATATTATAATAGCAAAAGACAAACAGACGTATCAGCCCATTAATCTAGTCCATTTTCAAGTGGTTGTGTAGTCTATCTGTCTGGCTGCATGATGTTGAGTGATGCATTTCCACCTAAGCAGGAGTTGCCAGCTTCTTCTCCCAATCTGGGCTTTTCTCTTATCCCAGTTAAGAAAAAAACCCTTCGTAGTTTGTTTTTTGCTCTCGCTTCTACTTTTTTTCCACTCTGGTTGTATTTTAACCCGCCCTGAAGAGACAGCTGAGATTTAGAAAGAGAGAGTGAGAGAAATGGAAAGGGTGAGAGAAAAAGATGACATTGTTTTAAAAGAAGGATGCTGTAGCGGATCAGACGGGCAGCTGTTGTCAGGGGAGCGAAGAGGAAGTATTGATACGAAAAGATGAGCCAATGGTTAAAGGAAGCTTAAGGATGTCTTCGCATCTCTCTCGCTCTTTCCCTGCTCTTTTTCCGCCTTTCTTCCTGCACCTTAAACAATAGCCAGTGTCTGACATGTGATTTGTTGACAAGCTCTGTGCTGGTGCAGACATGATGCAGGAAGTGTGTGCATTCGAACCCTTACACACATACAACAATATGCTTTCAGAGTGTAAAGCTGGATATTTTTACTCCTGATGATGCTGCGTGTTTTATTTAACTTCATGTATACCTAATTTATTTCAGATAAATGCAGTGGCGTGTAGGAAATATATCATTAAATGGCTTGACGAGCACTGTTTTCTTATTTCCTGCTGAAACAGAAAGTTAGAGCATGACATAGAATCACAATTCTCGGAAGAGACTGTATGTTTTCAAAGTGAATAACTCCTAAAGGATCATTTAGTCAACAATAAGGCATTCATATGGACTAAAAGCCACAAAATACCATTTTGATTGAATGGTTTCTTGAAAGTGACATAATTCACTTATCATTGTAAGATGTTTATGGTTGCCAAGCAACAATACGGTCAAAGATCATACTATCTTGGCACATTTTATACAAAATTGTCGTGTTACCACAGCTTCAAATGCAGCTTGCCATAACCATTTGCCTTATAAATGTGATTTTTTTTTATTTTTTTTTATTTATTTTTTTTACAAAGGATAAACAAGCATGCTTTAATATCTAAACACTACCACACAAAAATACCCCAAAATTACAGTGACCGAACACTGTATCACAGATGAGTGCCCAGGTGGAGGTGATGCATTCATGCAGTGTTGAAGCTCATTTGCCCGGGGATGTATGACACTTGAGGGAATGCAGCCAAACAGATGCTTATGAGTTTAGTTAAGCTCTGATAATTCACTTGCACTCTTCATTGGACACACATGCACAAACAGACACCTTGTGTAGGATGTTGGTTAACCTGGATACCAAATTTGAAATAATAATATTACCAAAAAAAGTTTATCGTGTTTAAAATTCCATATATCGATTTTACTTTAAGTTTTTGACTTTGTGTGTGTGTGTTTGCAGTGTTTCAGCAGTCAGTTTGTGCATTGCTCGGTGACATGCCATGGTTCATCCTATTTTGAGGTGCTAGGGGAACAAAAAGCCTTTGGCCTTGTTTCTTTGGCCAAATCACAGCTGTGTTGAGACTAAGTACAACAGCCTCTGGCTCATGGGATATTTATTAATTCTAATGTCTTTTTGTGAGTATTGACGCTGACTACCACACCTGGAGTTGTGAGTTTGAATCCAGGGCGTGCTGAGTGACTCCAGCCAGGTCTCCTAAGCAACCAAATTGGCCCGGTTGCCAGAGAGAGTAGAGTCACAAAGGGTAACCTCCTCGTGGTCGCTATAATGTGGTTCTCGCTCACAGTGAGGAGCGTGGTGAGTTGTGCATGGATGCCGCGGAGAATAGCGTGAAGCCTCCACACACGCCATGTCTCCATGGTAACATTTCTAGCGTGATATTGATTACCATAAAACATTGTTTCTTCCCTCACTTTCTTTAAAAAAAGAAAAGAAAAAAATCGAGGGTACAGTGAGACACTTGGAGTGAATGGGGCCAATTTTTGGAGGGTTTAAAGGTAGAAATGTGAAGATTATAATTTTATAAAAGCAATTCTTCTTTTGTTAATACTTGTGTATGGTTTGAGTTTTAAAGTTGTTTAAATCATAATTTTTTTATGGTTGTTTTGGGGTTTTAGAGTTGTACAATTGGGTATAACTTTACACCCAACTCTCTAGTTTGTAGACTCTCACATAAGATCTGAAACAGTGTAAAGAAACAACAATCTTTTTGAGAGCCCCTGCAGTCCATCAATACAGCATAAAGAATAACTGTACTCCCAGCTTTTGTCAGGCCCGGTATTTCAGTGCATCGTCATCCCCACCACCGGGCCAATAAAGTACTCATATATTTGTATCCTCTGTCTCTAACCCGCAGGTGTAGCAGAGGTGATTGTGATGGTTGGAGGGAGGCAGGCGATCGGAATGAACCAGCGCTCCCTCACCGCCGTCACCTGCTTCAACCCACAGAACAGCAAGTGGTATCCACTCGCCAGCCTTCCCTTCTACGACCGTGAATTCTTCAGCGTCATTTCGGCAGGGGACAATATTTATCTGTCAGGTATGTCAGAGTTTGGAGGGAGCACCATATATCAAGTGTGGAAATACTCCGCTGACTGCTGCTCGCCCCATGATCTGATTAAGAATTGGTGTAGCATTGTACATTAATCCAAGCATGGGCTTAATGCGTCAGGGAAATGCCCCTTAGATTTTTCAAGCAACACAATATCAAAAAATCTATTGGTAATACAATCCTACAAATATTTGTAAAAACTGCATTATATATTAAAATATATTTCATATAATATTTTATTTATTTAAAATGTATGATGTATATGAGTATAAATTTACTCCAGAAGTTTCAAGCGTTTTTTAACTGACATTGTTATGTTAAATCATATAGTGTAACTGGTACACCGTTCTGTTCACAGGTGGCACAGAGTCGGGGGTGACAGTGGCAGAGGTGTGGTGCTACATGTCACTTCTGGACAACTGGAACCTGGTGTCCCGAATGACTGTTCCTCGCTGCAGGCACAACAGTCTGGTGTATGATGGCAAACTCTACACTATTGGAGGACTCGGAGTGGCTGGAAACTTGGACCATGTTGAAAGGTGATTTTTCCCACCGTTAGCTAGAGTTTGGGATCAAATCGGTTCGCAGATGCATTGCGATGCTTTCTTGAAGAATTCTGCATCAATGCACAAAAATTCATATTGCGCGTTTCCTCTTGGTAACGGTAGAGCTGCTTGTTCTTGTTGCTGTCAATTCCAGAGAACCGAGTTTCAAAGCTTGTCATTTAGTCATGTATATAAAGTATATACATTAAGTGCAGAACTGAGTACTGGCTGAAAGTTGCTTTCTCTGTTCATATCTCCTATTGTGAATAAGCTAACCTCTCTGAGCAAGACTTTGAAAATGGGCCAGTGCTCCTATTGCAGGCGGTGCGGGAGGGCGAGATTAATCAGGGCAATCAAAAAACATTATGGGTTGTATTAAAGGAGCCCTGCCACAGCTCATTACTGTCCTGAAAGGAGCTCAGGGATCCCTATCAGCACATAAGTCCGTCAAAATGAAAAACCTATAATTTGATATTTCTTTTTAATGCCTTCAGTGCAATAGTGTTATGATGGAAAGCAAACCCCTGACACAAGTGTGCTTAATGAAAAGGACAACTGTAGGAACTCACTAACACACTGGGTCGCATTCACTATCCATGCACGTATTTGTGTGTAAAACATGTGTGCGAACGTTTCCACACAGAAATCATGATTTATTCATAAGTTCACACTGATGTGTATTCTAAATGTATGATAACATTTAGAACCAACCATGTGCAAGTCACAGGCCACATCCAAACTAATCCATTTTCATTTGAAAACGTATTGATTTTTGGTGCGTTTACACCACTTTGCACCACTCATCCACACTGTTTTTGTCCACCAAAAATGGAGCTTTTCGAAAACTCTCACCGTTACTACACGCTTTGGAAATCGATGATGTTAGGAAATCGAAAACTACGTTTTCAGACAAAAACGCATTAGTGCGGACGTGCCCACAGACACTCAGTCAGCCAGTCATGGATTGTCTAGGCCGATATATAAAAGATGTCTGTTGTGTTTCTAGAGGTTTCAAGAATGGCACACTTCAAAGATCTTTCGTGTGCATCTTCACAGAGCGTTCCAACAAGGTTGAAAAAAGTGAAGAATTGCTGTAAAGGAGATGTTGTGTGAAAAAGTCCTTATTTGGAGATTATTTAATGTTTAATGCAAATTACCAACTGCACACACTCCCTCATTTAGAATAATCCGGATAATATGCTCCCGTTGTGAATCAGGCTGACATTTTGTGTAAGAACTTTATCTGTACACATATGAATGCCATTTTTAGTGAATGAAATCCACTGTGCGTCCTCCACGCCAACAAAGAATTGGAATGTTGTATATGATCACATCATGTGAATTATTCATGCTGGTTAATGTAAAAGCCCTCAAGCATGCAAGACATTATTGGATGTGAGCCATTACCCAACGAAGCTGTTGAACATTGCGTGTATTGCATATGATATCAATATCATAACCCAACTCCCTACCATTGCGTTCTCATTATTGATACCAAGCCTGCATGTTTAGCTGAATGACTGCTTGCCGTACCTCAAAGTTCTGTACTGCCACAGGGATGAAAACTCGTTATTTTTGTGAATAGCGAAATCCTGCCATTGAATTGCAGCAAATTTGAGCACTTTGAATATTCAGTGTTACTTTGCACCCAGTGCTCTGCATGAGCATGTGTGTAAACCGCAGGTAGGATATGTTGCAGGCTCTCTACAGTGATGCGTGTCACCAGCTGTATCGCAGCAGTGAGCGCGCTAGGATTTGATCACCAGAGTGACTCTAGAGTGTTTCCGCCTCTCCCAGAAGAGCGAACACTCTTCACGCGCCAACTCGTTTTATTTCCCCCATCATTAAGTCATTTACAGTGTGTCAACGCTAAACTAACACAGAATTTGTTACTGAGATGTGGACAGGCTGAGTATGCATGTTTTTCTTTATTGCCATTAGTGTGTGTGTATTAGAGAGAAAGATATATGCTATGCTTGATAAATATGCCATGGGCTGTTTACTACAGAATGGTCAGGACTGTGTGTATGATGTTTTAGTATAGCATGATATGGCTTAATGATAAAAGTCAACTTGAAAAAGCGTTCACAGTAAATTATAAATAAATTATTATAATTATTATAATTATTTTAATCTTTAGCATCAATATCAGAGGACATTAATATGTGGGCATTTAATATTTTTTCCTTACCAGATTAATGTCTTATGGTTGAAGGGGAGGGGTTGAAAAATAAGAGGCTTTTGGCACGTCAGCGGAAAAGGAAAGTAGTTTCAGAGTTATTCCATTTTAATCGGAGATTGTGAAGATTTTATTTTTATTTTTTAAATGGATTTAGCTGGTTTGCTGGTCTTCGAAGTTTTAAGATGGTCTCCCAACCTGGCAACACTGGTTTAGCTGTTTAACCAACTGGTCTCCCAACCTGACCAGTTCAAGTGTCCAAAACTCCTCTTAAACCAGCCAACAGACCAGCCTAACAAGGCTAGGAGACCAGCAGAGTCCATCAAATGAGCTTAGGCTGTTCACTTACATTTTTAATGAATTCAAACGGTTATAGGTTCAAATCCCAGAGGGGCTGGATCATGAGCTACCATTGTGTCCTTCAGCAAGTAACAGAATGATTGTTGTTTCATGTTGACTAGGCTGATAATCAAAATGTCATGGGTTCGAAACCTTACAAGTAATGGTCCATTATCACCATTGTCTCCTTCACCAAGTAACATCATTATTGGTTTTATAACCTTGAACTCAAAGTTACTTTGATTTCATATTGACTTGGCTAATATCCAAAATATTGTAGATTCAAACTCCACACTGAGTGGTCTATGATGACCATTGTGTCCTTAGATAATAACAAATGGATTGTGTCTATAGTAACAATGTATTGTAAGTCCCTTTGATTTTATGTTGACTTTAAAGATTTAAGCTGGTAACCGAAAAGTTGTAGGTTCAAACCCCACAAGGAGTGGTTCATGATCATCCTTGTGTCTTTAAGAAAATTGTTCCAGAAGTGTTGTCTCTTTAGTAACATTGTATTTTATTGTAAGTCGATTTGATTTAATGTTGCCTTTAAAGATCTGGGCTGGTAACAAAAATGTTGTAGGTTCAAATCCCACAAGGAGCAATTCATGAGCATCATTGTGTCCTTTAGCAAGGATCAGAAGGATCGTCTCTATCGTCACATTTACTGTAAATTGCTTTGATTTCATATTGACTTTAAAGATCTGGGCTGATAACCAAAATGTTGTAGATTCAAATCCCACAAGAAGTGATTCATGGTCACCGTTGTGTCTTTAAGAAACTTTTTTCAGAAGGGATGTTGCTATAGTAATATTGTACTGTTAGTCACTTTAATTTCAGGTTGCCTTTAGGATCTGTGATGGTAAACACAATGTTGTAGATTAAAATCCTACAAGAAGTGATTCATGGTCACCATTGTGTTCTTAAGTCAGTAGTTCCAGATGGATGGATTGTCTTTATAGTAACATTGTATGGTAAGTCACTTTGAAAAAGAAAACATATGCTAAATGAAGTGCTCCTAAAACATTAAAATAGTTTCTCCAAACATGCTGTATATTGTGGCTATACTGAGTCTTGGGTGAGTTAACTGCAGTTAACAAGCAATTGAGCCTACTGAGATATATTGACATGTCCGGAATCCATATTTCATAAAAAATATAGTTTGCATTGGTTCAGTTCCATCTTTTCTGTCCTTCCTCACTCCTTAACTCGCCTTGTTTGTGCCCCACCATCTGTCTTCCTCGTTTTCTTGCACCTTACCGTGAAATCATTCACGCTTGGAATTATGTCTTCAGTAAGCCCTCTGTCTCATGGCTACTGTTCATATTATTTCTACCACACAGCATGAATGCACAAGGTGGGTGCTGTCCCAGGGTCACGGTACTGTGTTACGTTTCCCCAGATGGTATGCTGTTGCCATGAAACAGGGAGTGTTTACATTTCATTTTTGGTTTTTGTTTGTGCAAAGAGGAAAACTGTTAAGTGGAGTTGATTGCAATTCCAAAACAAATAAAGGGAAACGCTTTCCACCTATAAACTCCCATTTGTGTTTAATGAGCTCATATAGATAATATAGAGAAAGTGTCCTGCAATATTTCATATAATTGCCGAGTTCATTTAGATAATGAGCACAGCAGCACGAGGCATTAGATCAGAGATTGGTGCGTAAAGTGTTACCTCACACATGCACTCTGCGTTATTGTTTTTGACACTATTAAAATTAAACTCAGCGTCTTGTTTTTGCAGCTGAGTATTCACATTATCACTTGGTTTTTTTGTTGTTGTTTATTTTGTTTGAATATATATTTACAGCTCTGGCAAAAATTAAGAGACCACTGCAATATACAGTGAAGCTCTAGTACATTTGACAGCAGCATAGGTGGGATAAATTAATGGATAGCAGGCGACTCTGTGCCTTTTGGGCCAATCTCATGGTCGCCTGAGCTCTGAAATGTTTTATGCTGTGAGCTTGGCCCCCTGAGGTCCATTCACTCAGATAGAGTCTGTCCTGTCCCATCATAGCGCACCTCCACAGAAATGGTTTGACAGTAATCCTGTCCTATTGTTCTCTAACCTGAAGAAGCCATCAAAGGCCCTTCAGTGCTCCCTACTGAGTATACACTCATCACATTATCAACACACAACCCTACACACAAATGTTAGAAACACTTTCTTCCACACACTGTAAAACATTTTTTTGTTTTTTTTTTTAACAAAAAAAGCATCCTTAAAACAAGATACATTTACTTGAGAAACCAAATTATATAAAATATTAAGTCTTGCTTTCAGCGAAATTAAACACAATGTAATAAGGTTTTCATTCTTAAGAAGAAAAAAGAACTATTTGCCAGTGGGTTACAAAAAAAATTATAATCTGCTTTTCACTTTGAATTAAGTTTTCTTTCTTAATAAGCATACTAAAATGTTGTTAGATTTCTTAGATTAACAGTACTTGATTGTTTAATATCAAAGCAAAAATATTTGTGCATGTAAGTACACTGAAAAGTATTTAAAATTACCATGGTATTACAACGGTGTTTTAGACATTAGACAAGACCATGTTTTTTTTTGTTTGTTTTTTTGGCCGTGCATCATGGTATATACCTTGGAGTACTGTGGTATTTTTGGAAGTTCCACTATGGTGGGCCCTTGGGTGTTCACAGGGTACTGTAGGGCATTTTCCCTCGCACCCTGCTGAGATAATCCAGCACTCGCTGGGATTAAGGATCTTCAGAACTCCATCACCCGCTGCGACCCAGCCCCCCTCCTCCAACTTTCTCTACCCCGCTAGTTAGAGGCCCATCCCCTACCTCCCTTCCCTTCTGCTGGTGTGGAAAATTAGTATGAAGAGGAGCCAAAATCTCCCTAAACCCCTTCTCTAATTACAAAACTCTCCGCTCCCTTTCACCCAGCTCTTTAGGCCTGGCTCTATACATGTGACTGTAGGCAGTGTTCGATAGCCAACCTCCTGGAGCGACATGCTCAGCAGGGTGGATAGCTGCCTCTGACACAGTTCGGTGAGCTGGAGACCAGAAAAAAAACTTCATATTCTCCCAGAATCTTGAAGAGGGGTATATTTAGTTGTGTTGGTTTTCTAATAAGATTATCTGTGTGCCATGTTTTGAAGAGTCCCATCCCAAGAGCAGAACTTCTGAGGGGTTCAGAGGCTTGGCCATTTGAGTCCTAGGGCATGCACTACTTGTTTTGATTAGTCATCTCGAAAAGTAGTCAACAAGAGGACGAGACAATGTTTATGTCATGTAAAATGTGAAATAAAATGCTTTTGCCAATACACATTACTCACAAGGTTTTCACTTATGCATTATTCCACAAAATCAAACTGATCACATTGTGAATTCGGGAAAAATGTTTGGAAGCTCTGCTGCTGAAATCGGTCTGTGCTTACTTTTGTAATTTTTGTAGAATGTATGGGCACGTGTAAGCTCGAGATTCTGGGTGAAATGTCCGTGGAGTGGCACCAAAAGCTAGTTGTATTTTTAGTTGTAAAAAATGTATTAGAGTAAACATGGTGCAGCGTTGCAGAACTAATTGACTAGTCAACGCGACCCCTAGTTTTGAAGAGTTGGAAACGAAGGCATAGTCGTGTGTGTCTGCCCAGCATCAACGATGTTGCTCAACTCGCCAGGCCTGACGGTGTCAGTTTTGCAGTCATGTGTGGTTTGACAGGGATATATCTTGGCTGCGCCCAAGGAGGGTATTAGGTTGGTGGAAGTAATGGATGTCTGAGTGAGCCTGTGTACCATCAGCCAGATAAATGACTGGCTGATGCTTTGGGAGATTTCCAAGTTGCACCGGCAGGCAACTCATTTCTCAGTTCCTTCCTGCTTTCCTTCTATCCCTACAGCTATGGAAAGCTGGAGGGTTGCTGACAAAAATATGGCTTGTGGTTGAGAGTGAAAGCAAGGGAGCAAGACAACAGAGTAGTGAAGAGAGCCGCAGAAAAGATTAAGAAGATCTAAAGATCCACATTTCTCCAGACCGTTATTCCCATTCCAAAGAAGGGTAGCAATAGCATGTTCTTTTTTTAGAAATTAAACCAAGAGAGAAGCTGGTACATTACCAGACAAAAGTTTGGACACTCTTGACTTAATTTTACGAAAGATCTTAAAGGATAGTTAAGCGGTTCCTTGCATGTATCACAGTATTTCCGAGGTGAATTGTCTGGCGCTTAAAGCGAGTTAAATGTTTTAAAGGTAGTGCTTTATCCAAACTTCCGACCCTTAAACTAAACTTAACCAATAGTGTCAGGTAAAGCAAATGTGAGAAGAAAAATTGCAATTGCTGAGCACATCAGTTTGTATTGCTTCTGACACTTTTGGCTCACATGGCAAATCACGAAATTTTCAGGACTCGTACCCTGGTCCTTTGCATTGCAAGTGCAATGCTCTATCAGTTGAGCCATTGCGCCATTTGTCAAGCTTGGAAATGTATTTGGTTATATAATGCAAATGTTAAAATGTATCCCTTTACAAGTCATGCACTATAGTCAGTGTTTAGACTTCATTAGACTAATTGTGTGATGAACAGCAAAAAGCGATTGTTGTTTTAGTGCTTCTAGTGTTTATTTCACCAGCATACTGCCGCAATTCAAAGAACATGCTACAAAAAACGTATTTTTGCAAAGTTGTAGGTAAAGGAACATTTTTCTATGAGACCAGGTGGCATAATTCCCATACATATTTTGTGTTACTTCACAGTTTTAGTGACTTCACTATTATTCTGAAATATGGACCAAAGTAATATTGAAGTGTGAGTAGATGTCCCCAAACTTTTGACTGGTAGTGTATATAAAAGCAGAGGGTAAGAAATCAGGCTTAAATGGGAAAAAGGACAGTAGTCTTTAAAGAAAGCAGACCTCCATGACTCATTAAAGAGACCTGACATGCAGTAACTCACTGTTCTTTAGCCCATCCATCCTCTGCTGACTCAAACAACAGCGCTTGGGTGTATTGTAAGTGGCGCTTCGTTCAACACATAATGAAAAGGGAAGCACCGGGCGGGTAATGAAGTCTTGGGTAAGCTTCTGTGGTTGTGACTCGCACTGTGGGCTTTGGTAATTGCCGCATGACCTACTCCGCCAACGAGTTGTAATGTCACAATTTGTGTGTGATGCACAAATCCAATTAAGTCAGAGTGCTGTGTGGAGTTCTCCTGACAGATACTCAAGGTGCCCTCTGCAGCAATAGACTGAGATGGAGAGCAGATACTGTGTGTGTGTGTGTGTGTGTGTGTGTGTGCCCGACTTGAAGCCAGGATGGGCCACATTACAAATAAATAAGATCAGAGAGATTATTAGGCATATCTGTGTGTGGGCTGATTGAACAGGCCTTTTTACTCTGTTAAGACCAACATTGCTGGTCTCCAACATATGTTGTTTTGCTGGTGTGCTCACCAGGCTTCTTAAGTAACTTATCCAAGTCTACCTTGATCCACCAGCTTCATCAGAAAGACCATGCTGGTTCATTAGCATTTTGTTTTGCTGGTGATTATCATGGCTTTGCTGGTCAACCATTCAGACCAGTTTATGCAGAGTTTACACAGTTAGCAGACTACAGATACTACAGAGATAACTGTCTCAGACAGTTCACGGACCATCACAGATAGTGGTCGACTAACATGTGTTTTTCGATGGACAATGCCAAAATGGATATCTGGAGAAAACAAAAAATCTAAAGTGAAACGAACACTTGTTTTACACAATATTTACTCAAATTTGCCTTAACTTGGGGGGCAATAAACCCTTTAAAAAATAAATTATTAAGTGAAAATTGTTATCGGCCGATGGTGCTAATCACCAAATGGACAAATAACGGCTGATTATTCAACCTGGTCTATCACTAGTCACTGATATTGCAAACAAAAAGCTCCAATCAAATTTCCCAACTGCTTCGAAACTTTCAGGTGTCCACAGGTTTTTATTAGTCCACCAAGAAACTAAATCGTGTTTTAAAGGCACATTTATAGAATGATATTTTGAGCACGTATGAGGGAAAATATTTGAAAGTCAAAAGAAGTTATGAAATTAAAGCTATAATTAATTTAAGATAATAAAGCCAAATTTAAGTAAACATGTTTACATTGTGATATTATTTGCATGTTAATTAAGCACTGCAATGAAAATCTTTTTACAATTTAATAAAATTAAAATCAACAGAAATCAAAATCAATACAACAACACTTCCTCTTTTTGTCACATTTCTTTTTTTAATTGCAAAATTTGAAATTTGGGAGAAAAATGTGCTTCGTGGTCCTGAAAATAATGTCACAATATAAAAAACAAATCTCAAGGATCCTAAAAATAGGCTTACGTTTCTTTATGCATTATCACAAATATATATATATATATATATATATATATATATATATATATATATATATATATATATATATATATATTTTTTTACATTTTATTTATGTTCTTTATGATATAATATATACATATTTATTTATTTATGGGTGAAATATGACCCAGACATTTTGTCATGATATTCACCAACCACCTCTATTAATTTATTCATGATTTGATTTATTTATTTAGTAGCCTTTTAGCTTGTCCAATCAAAGTAGCTCACATAGTACGCAAACTACAAGGATATTCAGCCTTAAGCATTCAGGGGTAAAGTGCCTGGCAAAGCTCCTTTCCAGCTGTTATGAGTCACAGTTAATCTCTAGTTTCTGGGTCAACATGACCTAGGATTGAACCTGTGGCCTTTGTGTTTGAAGCTAAAAATCTTAAACATAGAACCACCAATTCAAGGACATTACTTGATGCTGTATAATGATTTACTGATAAGTGGTGATTGCTTTGGCAGGAAATCACCACTACCTTAACTTGAGTGTTTTTTATTTCAATGTTTATTCCATCTGAATGTCTCATGTCCTTGATTATCTTCAAATATGGAGTGTTTTTTTAATAGTTTAAACAGCCACTTATATTGCCAACAGTCTCTAGAAAAAAACAGGCTTTGTTTCATTATGAACAACCAGCATTGTTTTATGTTATTTTTCACTGTTAATAATAAATAGGTTTCTGATCATCAAACGCATCTGTCAGGCTTGTGATCACCTCTGGAGCCTGTGATTTATCTGGCATGATTATGAATGCATGGTGATGAATTCTATCAATATTCTTGACCAATGTGTAAATAGAAGCTCTAAAGAATTAATTTACAGACTGTGATGAGGCTTTTAGCAGCTTGCCCGATAACATGCCGTAATTAAGATCCGCCAACCCAGCTCTATGCGCTTCAACTCATAATGCCATCTTAATTTTGTTCACTGGAGGTGACCGAGAACTATGCATTCCAATAGTTGACAAAAGCATTACAATAGATGCATTTTTTAAAATAACCATTTTGATGGCAAAATTAGGGCTGTTTCACGCCACTAGGTTGCCAGGTTTACTAGGCTGTTCTGACACGTTCCTGGGCTGTGTGTTCTTTTCTGTTCTTATGTTCTTGTGAACATGTTCAGCGTCATCATCCACTG